>NW_028301606.1:6666666-6969696 GCF_987345545.1 Pholcus phalangioides
ACAGAAACATATATGAGGTAATCAGATTCTGTATAAATAAAATATGGCAATAAATAAATTAACAAACGAATATATTCCTATATAAATGTAATGAAACATCAAATAAGTTTCACTGAGATGAGTAAAAATTCATAACCTCAAGGCTTACGAAATAGGGTTGCCAATTTTCTTTCATTTTTTTTCTCAATCACAAATAAATAAAATTAAATTTAAGGAGGAAATAATACAAAGTGTTATTACTTGTATTTTGATTTCACAATAAATTATGTGAATGAAAGAGATGAAAGTCATGAGAAAAAACTTATTCAAAAACCTGGCATTATTTTGAAGGAACTATTTTTGATAGTTTGACACATACGTGCAATAGTAATGACTAAGATAATTAAATAACCAAAATCAAAGACTGATGTATGCTTTAATGGAGAGAATCAAACTTTTACATAAGATATGGAATAAGCATATTATCTTACAAGTTTCAAGCTAAAAATCTACAGCCCTTAATACAAGAAATCTATAAGCAATGTAAAAAAATTAAAGAAAAAAAATTTCCCATCTAACCGCATTTATTACTTCTTATATATATGTACACAGTAGAAAATGGCAACCCTATTTGCAGCATTTACATAACTGCCTCCTCAAGTGAGCAAATGTGAGGTATGGACCAAAGTCGACATCACACAAGGTGGTGCCTATTTATTATTTAAGTTAAAAACATGCCCTCGCTCAACTAGAATGAGCAGGGCCAACCACTGAATCAAGTCACTGCCTTTGTTGTTTCATTCCGCTCATCTTTATACAGTTCGCCCGATGACTAGATGTACAAAATTACACAGATAACAATGGAAAAATTTACACCTTGTATTCAGGAAATTTCTTTTTCCCCTTCCGTTTCACACCAGATGGAGGTTGAGAACCTGAAGTTGAAGAGCTAGAGGACAATGGCACGCTTGGCGCTGCAGGAGGCCGAGATACGGAAGGTGGAAAGTAACCCTTCTCATCATACAAGCTGTTATACACCTCATCAGATGGTGGGCTAGGAATATAGTCACATGTCTCTCTCTTTAGTGTTTTGTCATGTGGCAGTTTACTGTTCAAGTTCCTCTCAAAGGTGTAGCCCGGCTTGTAAGTTATGGGTAAAGCCTCCTCGCTCGCACTTCGAACCATCTGTGGACCAGTATATGACCCATCTTCACCTTCCTCTTCTGCGCTACCTTCTTCATCAAAGTCATCGTCTTCCTCTTCCCCATCTTGGGGCAACTGCCGTTGGTAATGCATTCCTGTACTAGGATCTCTAAGGCTCGCTTGTCTTTTCCTACCAAGGTAGTACTGCAGTTCTGATTCAATTTTGCCTTCCAGTGTGCCAACGCTTCCAACTCTGTCAACTCTGTAATGCCTGTCAGCTTCAGTCTCGCTCATACGTACATCTTCTGATCCCACAGGAGAAGCATGAGGGGGCTGATGTTCCAACTGACGTAAAAGGTCTTCGAGATTGCGTATTCTAATTGGTCCACAGGGTGGTACCATCTCTTCAGCTTCATCTCCACTAGTGATACCTATGTGCTCAGTGCTACCTTTTATTATGCCGATTCCAGCATATTCTGCAACACTGTCTGCAAATGTTTTCTTTGACACATCTTGTGGACTACCTTGTCCATCAAGAGGGCGATGGGAAGAAGCAGTATGAAGAGCTTCCAAGATTTCTTCATGATATCCATTGAGGCTCTTTAGAGTGCGTTCAACTTCAGTCAAAGCATCGTTGGTACGTTCAGCATTACTATCTGAATGGATTTCTTGGTTGTCAGACTGAGAGGTTTCATCACCCCACTTTTCTTTATCCGCACGAATTCCATGCTTCAGTATTCCTTTCTCAGGCACCTTGGACAGGTTGTTGGGAGAAAGTTCAATGAATGCAGAAGTTTCATCAAGCAGTTCCTCTCCATCAGAGCAAGACGTGTCCTTAAGTTGAAGAACTTGCTGTCTCTTTAATTCCTGAAGCTTGTCTTCCCTAGAAAAATAAAATATATGGTCCCTGATATACAAAAGTAAAGTAATTCACTGAAAAAATTCAGACTACAGTGAAACTTTGATACAATTATACTTACTCTACAAACCAAGAAAAATATATTGTGGTAGAGAGATTATCGTTACATCAAGTGGAAGCAGTTTGACACTAGACAGGTATTTCCAAAACAAATTGAAAAAATACTGTAGTAGAGAGATTTACTATCATTTCAAGTAGCTTATTGTTGCACTGTATTTAGAATCGTTCTAAAGAATGGAAATGCTCTAATAATAACTTTCACTTAATATTTCCATGTGTTTCTTGTGAACTTATTTTCTGATAAAATCTTATAAAATTTCTTCAAATAGGGGAAAGTTGCCAAATTTGGATTGGTGCCCAATTTGGACCACCACCACTTTTTCTCAAAAACAGGAAAAGATAATTGCTTTTACTTAATACCAGAGAGTATAGAACTAAATGAATAAGTGTGCATGACAAACAAATGATATTTTCAATTGAACTTTGCCTTTTTGTTTTTTTATGATTACATATTGTATCTCTGCAGCCATTTGTTGCTATTTTTTACTATTTTTCTTAAGGCTTCCAGAACTTATTTTTAAAGGGAAGTGTTATTTTGTTACTTGATACACGTTCCCAAACCTTTTGCCTCTACTTTTAGTGATCAGTTAATTAAAGCATCTTTGAATGGTTATTAATAATGAAGTGCTATTTGAAAAATAGTGAAGTTTCCTAAATTGGACCATTTGAAGTTGCTTAATTTGAGCCCATTCAAAAGGTGCAGATTTCTTTGAAATAAGATATTTTCTGATAAGCCAATTAAAAATTAATAATTATGTTCAAGTTGGCTTAAAAGATGAATAAGAAAAAAAAAAAGAAGAAATCTTTGATATTGGACAGGTCCAAGACTGGATACATGTATTAGAAATAAGAGCTTGGAAGGCATTATAGAGTTATCTTTTATTATCTATTATTTTGATAATATTGATGTTTTTTTTTTGTTTATATTGCAGTTATTTTTTCCTCCTAAATATTTTAAATTATTCATAATGCTTGTGAAAAAGTATTTTTGGCCAAAAAAATGTTTTAAAACTTTGATTTTAAACTTTTTTGACTATTAGTTCAACTTAGGGCATTGGTGGTCCAAATTGAGAAACTAGTTTCCTAAACCTTACTGATTTTATTTATTTATTTTTTGTTTTCTTGTTATAATTTGGAAATAAAATTAGATATAAAAATTATTCAACTATATTTTCAAGCATAAATGTTGTACTTATCATCCTACTCAATTTGATAATTCTTAGCGAAATAGCTTAATAGTAATTGAACAAAATGTCTGAAGTGGTGTAATACATGCAACTCCTACTGCTGATAATGTGAGCATGTGAGCCAAAGAAACTGGATTGATGAAGTTAACTGCTAATTAGATTATGATATTGTAACATCATGCTAAAAATTATGCTCATCTATTATCAACAGTAATATGACATTCATGTACTATATATTTTTTTTCGAACTTGGATATCTCCCTTTATCGAGCAATAGCATTAAGATATTTATGGCTTTTTTGAGATTTTATTTTATGCATGAGAGCTTTAAAAGTTTGGACTGATATAGCCCAGTAAGATCAGTAACCAACTAAAGAAAGAGAGGGGATGAGAATGACAGAAGAAATGATGGGTTTATGACAGAGGTTCTCAACCTTTGGAAGCCTTTGGTCTGGTTCATTTCTTTTTTGTGAGTGGAAGACTAAGTTGCACACATGACTAATGGAAAATAAATAAGCAAAACTGAAACAGTAGCCAAGAATGAGAAAAATGAAACTCATGGGCCCCATTTGAAATGTTAGGGCTCAATACTGGGCCATGACCCGGCAGTTGAGAAACACTGGTTTATGAGATCAAAACTCAATTTATCTGTACAAACAATTTAAAAAAACAGAGAACAACAACAAACAAAACAATGACTACTCTTCAAAATGTAGATAGAGCTAGCATCCTGTAACTTTCCATCCTACAGAGAGGAAGTATTCCAGAGGATGTAAATTGTAGTAACAAAGAACAGTGGTAAATTGCCCTTTGGCAATATGACCAAAGTTGGACTTTACTATTAAGAAAGAAAGAAAGTTTTGAAAGTGACAGTCATTAATTCCTCATTGTACTTTCTATGTATTAGTTAACAGCTTTCCAATGAAAAATCACAATTTATTTGGCTTAAGAAACAGAATTTTTGATAATTTGCTTCTCCTTTCATTTGTAAATTAAAACAGCTCTAATCATAGTTTTCCAAGTACTGTGTGCTTTCTTGCTTTGTGACAAATATGAAAATATTTGTTCTTCAACCACAATGCATTATTCACAGAGCGATAAAATTTTTTTTTACTTTATGAAGCATACAAGGACAGATTATCTCACCTATAGGAAGGCATACTTCCGAAAGTAATGATACGGTTTACATTCTCCTGGGAGGAACTATCTTCAGCCTTGATGGAACTAGTTGATGCAGGGAACTTTCGATTCATGTGCTTTTTGACGTGAGTAGAGTCTGGTTTAGGCATAGAGCTCTGTCTTCTGAAAAAGAAAAAAAAAAGAATACATACAGCTGTTGTTAATTCATAAAATATGTATTTTTGTGATGAATCAGCATAGTTCCTTTTGTGACATGCTCATAATCCAAAACACTCATATATTAAAGCAAGCTTTTCCATAAGAAATGATGAAAATTCAAATGAATCATTCCACAACCACCAGTCATGATTCTTTTTTTTTCCAAAGGTAAAGTGCAAGTTGATCCATTTTATATTACTGTATTATTACTTATTCGATATTAAAGCTCAAATATTTTTGGAACTATACAAAAGAGCTGGGGTATTTTCCACCCCATGCTTGCAGGAAGACCCAACCAGAGAGTGAGACTGTCTTTTATAGGCTTCTGCCTAGAATTCCACTTCTGCAGCTAGTGGCATCTTAACAAATGGGCTCCAAGTCAGACAAGAGGCCCTAAACTATTGAAGGCTATAATAGGCATATGAATACAATATATATTTATTTTCTATTTGGTCTTTCATTAAAATAATAAAAGCAGTCCCAAAGAATGCTTGTGCTCTTGAACTGATCAAGACAGTTGTGATCATATAGTGTGCAATGGACAATGCTAATGCACAAAGCCTCTTATAAGGCTAGTTCTAATCTAGAAAAGTTTTTCTACTCCTACTGCTTATACTGAGCTATAACAAATAAATTACTCATATTGTGTGTGTGTGTGTGAAAGAGAGAAAGAAATCTTCAGTTTAATTTTAATGGGTTTAAATCTGTTAAAATTTTCAAAATTTCTGCTTGTAATGTGAGACGCTGTTTCTCTATTTAGTCAAAATTTGTCAAAATTGTTTTTTATTGATTCACCAAGTTATTGGTAATCTGAAGTTTTACTGTATTTCAATCATAATTTAAAAATATATAATCAAACATTATAAAAATATAGCAAAAGCCCTTTGGGTAAAATTAAATTGAACATAAAATCACAGTGATCTTTAATAATTGACACTCAGATTATCATATCAATAAATAAGAAAAAAAAGATCAAATATCTGCGTATCCAGTTGAAAAATAAATCATAAATATTATCCATTAAATACCCAAATAAATTACTACAGATTCAATGTCTGTAAAGTTATGTTTATAGACTATTACTTTTCTATTCAGAAATACAGATTGGTTTGAAATAAGACAAATTGGAAGAAATATCAGACATGAAATAACCCAATTTAATATCATTCTCCCATGTAAAACTATTATTAAAAAAAAAGCAATAAATGCATCTATTTGGGACCATCTTTTTGTGTGTTGTTTTTGTGGTACGTGTTTGTATGTACGGATACAAACACATATCATGCTCAGCCACCTTGTTAGGCATTTCGCCTGTTGTGGTGTTGTATTGGTATTTATTTGCATTTATAATGAAAGCATAGTTCAATATCTTGAAAAAGAAAACTAGAGGGGAAAAATGGGAGGTATATTGCCTTGCATTTGAAAGATTTGAAATATTAAGCTGGAGTATATTATCATTTTGATTTCATAATATTGAGTTATCAGTATCATGAAATATCAATTAATATTATATTTTTCAACTTTTGCAAAGACATTTGAATGATAGGTTTCATGAATTCCATTATACGCTGATCAAATTATATGATTTAAAAACAATGAAAATCAATTACTTACCTGTAACAGGTGGCCAACAAAGCAAAAAATATAAAAACGCCACCTACAACACACACGAGCACTATCACCAGAGATGGAGTACTCAAAACGTCTTTTTTCCCAACTAGATTGGATAGAAAAATGCATAATTAAAAATATATACCGAAAACAGCTTTTGCGTCAAAAACAATCAGAGATTTTATCAGTAAGGTTCTCATTTGTAGTGAGGTAAGGGAAGGCTAAGATTACATATGTAAACATAGTCGAACCTTCTAAATGTATTTCCTCAGCACCAAGTGATATCCCATCATGCAAAATATGTAAAAAATTACTTAATTCAATTTGTCAACAGTGTACAGTACTCAAATGCAATGTTTATTTACACGATTCCCATCAATATCAGTCATCCTTTGCACTATTTAAAATAACTACAGGAAAGGAAGGAGTAAGTGACACCCATCTAAATATACACACAAATTTCGATTTTTTTTTTCTGAGTGCAAAAAGATTGTCACAGTGCCACTGCATATATACTCTGTGCCATGGTGCAAGGTTGGTTCAGTTCCGAGTGAACTAACTATGTATGCACATCATGTTTAATGCACAGACCTTGTCTGACGGACAGCAAGAGTACATCATTAAAAGAATATGGAATACTGTCTGAAAAAGATATTCGCCCTGGAAGAAAAAATTGTTAGAAAATCAAATCAAATCAAAAAAATCATCACAGTGTATGTAAAGTGTGCTTTTACATTTTACTAGTTGAGAAAGGCATGACATCTCATAGTTTCAGTTTCTTTAATGATACTTCCTTGTAGTCAGTAAAATTAAACAATCCCATAATACCTAAATTATTGAGTTTTAGGGTCTTATCAGGATCTATCATTGATCTCATACACAGAGAAAAAAGTAGACAGTACTAGGGGGACGAGAAGTCCTGGACACGTCTTAAAAATTGATAATAAATTAACCAATTTAAATAAAGCAAGTGTGGTCTGCACTAGAATACTTATAATAGCCATTTTTTCTCCTTCTGATAAATTCAAAAAGAAAAAAAATTTCACCAAAAGTTGGTGCTTTAAAAAGAAAAGACATAACACATAAAATGCAACACCGTCAGTTGCGTGGAATTTATTCAGAAATAAAAATCAACTACATAAAGATCAAGTCCACCACCCACACACAGGACATTCTTTCTTTCTTTCAAACTGAACATGGCCTAAGCTGTATTGGCTTTAGCTAATTTTAGCCATTGTCAAGGAAGCAGGGCCATGTCAGAGAAAACTTTATTAAAGACAATTAAATGTATGTGCACAGAATTTCATACATACAAAATATCATGGCTCAAAAAATGAAAAAAAAAAACAATGAATTAATACAAACATACAAAAGCAGTGCAAAAATTCAAAAAAAAAACAATTCAAAAATACCAAAAAAAAGGATACATGGATTAAATGCTTAAAACACCTAGCAGAAATTGAGAAAACACAAGAGGGAAAAGCACAAAAAAAAACATATACATGTGCATACATTGTATATACAATAAAATTATGTCATCAAAGAGGGAAGTAAAATTGACAAGGGATCAGACAGTGCAACAACAAAAAATTCTTTAATTGAACTATTGTTCACTCAAGAGCCCCTCATCATCAGACTTCTCAGCATATAAAAGAACTGGTCGCCTGATTCTCGAGGACCTTATCATGATAGCGCTGGTTTTGAGTGTTATGGTCAATGGGTCTCTTTGTACCAGATTTGGATTTGCTTCCATGAATTTCACCAAGTTTGTGATCTTTATCATTAGAGCTTGTCTTTCTGGTATCTGTCTCCTCCAATTGTCAATGTTTCTAATTGCTGGAACATATTGGTGGTATGGTGCAGCTGCTGGCAATTTGGTGGAATAATGCAACTTTTTCTCACACCCACAAGTCTAAAACACTTCAGACGCTTGGGTTACATAAAATTATCACATTTCAGTATGAGTTTCTTTTCACCTGTTTAGATGTAACCTGAGCAAAAAAGGGCACTAATATTGAAATGTGATTGTTTTATGTTAGACAAATTGTCATACACATTAATTGTGCACTGTTTGCGTTGCATTCTATGTGTTATGTTGAGTTTTCCTTTTTACAGCTCCCTGTATGTGAAATTTGAATTCTTTTAATTTATCAAAAAGAAAAAAAAGCTCTAAGCTATGACAAGTATTTTAATGAAAATCTCACCTTTTTTGTCAATTAGTTGATTTGTTACTAATTTTTTAAATGTGTCCAGGACTTCTCATCCACCCTGCATTCCCATAACTAAATGCTATATTTTACAGCAGCAGTTTAAAATTTAAAGAACATGCATCATTTGGTGGGAGTGAGAAAGTCATCTTGAGGGTGAGAGCTGGGAAAATGTTCTGAGATGTATTGTCTATTCAGTGCATGGGGAGTTGAGACTGTAAAATAAATATCACTGGGGTTGCAGCTCAGTAAAAAAGTAAAAAATCATTTACTATTTTACTAACAACACATGGAATGCAAAAACGAAAACTTGTTTAAAACAAGTGAATATTTATTAGAGACTTGAAGAGAATACTTAAATTTGGAACAGTTAAAAAAAAAACTTTGGATCTCATTTAGGGAAAAATTATACTTAAATTCTTTTTCGACCACATACAAAATTCAGTTCAAAATATGACTGAATATATGTATATAAATATACAGTCAAACTTCAATACCACAAAGTACTTCCAGCAATCAGTATTGCTTTGAGATATCGTTCCCCCTCATGCCAAATCACAAATGTCCAATGTCCTTAGGGAAAAAAGAATGTGGGGGGGGGGGGAACGTTTGAATATTTACTCTACTCATGTTACATAAGTTATTTTCCTAAATGTTTTGTAACGTGTTTCAATAGGGATACATATTCACATCTCATTTAAAACTTAGTAGCAAAATAAGGTAACCAACCAGCTGATAAAAAAAAGAGGAAAATTTGCACATTCATGATTTTGACAGACCATATAGGCTATAGCTATGATTTATCTTAAAAATATCATATGGGGAAGCAAAGATCAAACCTACTTTGAGATACTGAAAATTTGTATGATGTGAGTTTAATTTATCAAAGTCTGACTATTATATACATTAGATACATACATACATATTTATAAAAAATGTAGTTAAGGCTCATTTGTGTGAAGAATTGGATGAACACTAACCACCATAAGGCACATTAGACTTCACAGTCTTATTTCTCCAGTCAGCTACACTGTCCACAATGGCTTTAACAGTTGTGTAGCCAGCGGAGAAATCAGGCTTCTCTAATGCACCCTCTGGACCAGAAGTATGGTCCAATATAACTTTCCTCGTATCAACAACTTGGCTGCAGTCATACAAAGTATAGCCTTCATCGCAAAAACATGTATTGATGTTAGAGCATACCTAAAATATGAAAGAAAAAAAGAGCAATATTTAGAAATATTTTGCATGGATAGTACACTGCCCAACCAAAAAAAAAAAGTTTTTCACTACAACACTTTGTGGGATCGTCACTTTTAACAAAAACCAAACACCCATTTGACACTGCATTAATTTTACATGGCCATGCAGTATTTCAACACTTACTTTTAGCCATATTTGGATCAATAATTCACCAAGATCATTGGTAGATCCAGAAAGAGTCATAATTGTTAGAGAAGAAAATATCCATTGATGAATTAATATGATCAAGTATGCTTAAATATTTGGCACACTTTGATTTTGTTCAATCTCTGACTCTCGTCTAAAACAACAGAAATAGCCCAAATCACAACACCTGTTCTGGTGGCTTGTACAGCAGGTGCAGTAAAATGTGTTATGACTTCAGGGATGTGATATGCCAGGCACTGTAGCAAATTATATCAGCAAGATATTGTACATATAGCATACATATAAATACATTTTTATATGTACAATGTGTATAGATATGCAGCTAAAGAGATTTAAAAAAGAATAAAGGAGAACGTATATATGAATGATCATGTCTTACCCCTCGTCCAGAACAAGGCAAAGCAATATTATTAGATGGACAGGACCCTGGCTCAATGAAAAGCTCAGCTGATACACACGATTGATTGAAACACACCTGAGAGGGGGGAAAAAAAGGAAAAAAATAATGAAAGATCATCAACTTATTTATACTCAGTTCATCACAAAGGAATACCCCCACTATATGGTGATTTTATTATCTACTCTGATGCAGTTACAGCTAGGAAAATTCTTATATGTGATACCACTAAATAATCAGACTTTTTATATTACAAGAAAACGACACCAGCAATAAATTCATATGCCATTGCAGATGTTTAAGCAAATTATATCAGCAAGATATGCACCAGTGGGCATGTCATTGCACACAACTGAAAAAAAAAGCACTGCTAATGGTTTTCAAAGCAGTCATAACCTTAATAGCCTAGCAGTGTGGTACAATGTTACCTATTGTTTAAAAAAATATTATTCAAGAATAAACGATACATGAGATTTCAATGAAAAATAAACCAGAAATATAAACACTAACAACCACATCTACATTAAAGATACATAACCACTGTCAAATAACAACTCAGGGTATTTGTCAAGAAATGTATAGAATATGATTATATACTTTGGAATAATAATACAAGATGATTTGAAATGGGCATTTCATTGTGAGAAAGTAATTAAAAAATAATAAATTTTACAGGTATTTTATATAAACATAGAGATATATGTTTATATAAAATACCTGTATGTGTCAATAAAAAATTCCTCAAAGAAGTATTTTATGCATAGATATATTCAATTGTGTATAATGGAATTTGTTCTTGGGGGAGGGGGGGGGGGCGACATACAATAGCAACATGTATCAATAGAATAAGATCCCAAATAACAAATACTTCTAACCGAAATAAAATAGAATGCCATACATTAACCCTTACACAAAATTATATGTATAGGAATGGAAAATTTACATTATTAAATAATAATTGGCTGATAAAAAACCAAAATAGAAACTCAGCTAGTTATATAAAAATATATCATGTCCCAAAAACAAATAAAACAAGTTAAAAAAAACTACTATACAGTTCCAAAAATATTGAACTATTTCCATAGCATTAAAAATACAATTAACGTTACAAATTCCACAAAAGACCACAAATTATAAAAAACTTAAACTATGCATATATATAATACAGCGAGATTCATTTACTGTTGAAAAAAAATGAATTTTATCAAAAAAAAAAAACATACACTATGATCTCTCACTATTTCCACCTGAATGTTACGCAGATAAGGTTAGTGAGTGCAATACGATTATTAGCCAACCAAAATACCATAGCAATCAATGCTGTTACACTATAACAACTTCAAGTATATGTCTCATTTAGACCTGATAGAAGGATAGCAAAATCCCTATAGGTCACAAAGTGTGTGTTCATTTTTTTTCTTCTCTTTATTGTTTTTTGATCTATATTGTACTGCTTTGTGTTTTAACATTCACTGTGTTTATTGTATTTTTATCTGATTATGTGTGTATTTGAAAAAAAAAAAACTATACAAACCTTGCCTTCAGAACATTTTGTCCCATCTCTCACTAAACCAAGATCAGGTATGTCTTTGGTTATTGTTCCAGATGTTACTCTATAGAAAAGAGAGGGAGGGAGAGAGGAAAAATTTCTCATTAAAAAACATGAAATAATAAAACATCAAAATTCATATAAACTTTTATGGCATAAGGAATCCTTTAATACATGCATATGTTATAACTTCTTTTACTGAAACCTACTTCAAAATTAGTTCTATGTGTGCTTTATAACAGATAAGGCTGTTTATCATATAACACAGAATAACAGAATATTTTATGAAACAATTATTTTCCCCCTCATTCCTTCTCCTTTCTGCATATCAGAAATATTTCTACCACCTGTTGGATTTTCCAGTAAACATTATAACTTTAATTTAAATGTGTTGAAAAAAAAAGCAATTAAAATAATGTCACTTATCCTTCATACAGCAAACAACAGTGTGTGGTTTTCTTTTTCTCCTTCAAAATTTAGGAGCCAAAAAAAGATCTAATTTACTTACTTGCACTCAAACTCTTGACCAGCAATTGATGCAATCGTGCGTGTGTATTTCTTGTCCATTCCAGATATCATAGGTGCTCGAGATCCCCTCTGGCATTGCAAAGAGCCACACCTCACATTTCTGGTCATGGAAAAAGAATGTATTTTGTTACAATTTTTTTAAATATTTTTTAATTCAGTGTTCATGATTGACAAGTTATATAACTATGATAACAAACGTATTTCAGTTAATGAAATTAGCAATTTTTGGCAAGAAATTTTGGACATTTGTGGGAATTTAACCGTATATATACCATGTGCACATTCCTCTACAGAATTTCTAATACATTGCGGCTGCAATCCTCACAAAGAATTACACATCCTGTTCCCCTTGGATACATAAAAGTTGGAAATCCCTGATTTAATAGATTAAAAAAAAAAAATCTAATATATCTTTTTATGAGCAACATGATTTTTTTACCTCAAAATCTGTGAATGATTTTGATTAAAAACGATTCTGGTAAACAATTTTAATGTTTTTCTGAGTTTGAGAAATGGGACAAAAATTTACAGAAATATTTTTTCCAAAACTCACTCCTCTGTGCACTTGATAAAACCTCCATTATTGTCAGGTCCACAGTGGCCATTGATACTCCCTTGGGTGTTGAACTGCTTGAAACATTCAAATTCAGATGAGACAGCACCTACATACACATGAGAAAATAAATAAAAAATATTAATAGCTATAAGAATTAACAAAAACGAAAAATGCTGCAACATTAAATTTTTTTTTTCCAAAATAAACCCAAATTGATGCATACATTTAAAATATTCATAATTGTATATTATAACTTTAGAGTGACTTTTATAAATAAAAAATGTGACTATAAAGTGCATTCATTTTATTCTTCACTAATTGCGTACAGTGATACTTTCCTTGGCTAACAAATTTTTCAACTACTGAATATTTGATGCTTTTCAGATTTTGACAAATGAGTGGATTTTGTCAACAAACGTTCTAGTTGTAATGGATGCATGAAGTAACATAACACAGTTCCACTGTAAAAGCTGAATGTTTGTGCCAATCATCATCACAGTTGTTGTCACTCAAGCCCAATTAATCCATGTTTACCTTAGAATCACTTTTCATAAGAGCTTCACTGGGTTATGTACATTGTGCAAAATAAAAAGATCTTCAGTGTTTCATTTACTTTAAATTCTTCTTCATCTGAATTTATATTTTTCACATATTTTTTCTTATATTTTTCATATATACATTTTCAAGTATTTGGGAAATGTATTACTTTCAAATGTTAATAACTTTAGAAATACAAATGGAAAAGGTAAATATATTTTCATGATAAAAACATTCAGAGAAATATTAAGGAAAATTTAGTGTATTTCAGGAATAAAAATATAATATTTTCAAATAGAGAGCGTTAACTCATCTTCATCAGAAGGTGAATAATCTGTGAATTTATGAATGCCTTCTATTACAAAGCACAGCTTGTATAGCATGTAAAAAGAAGGGGCAATTCATTATCAATGAATTATGATAAGAGTTGGGAGTGAATTTAGTGGGAAAATATAAAAATGGGCAAATTACTTTCATTACATTGGTGATATAACCTACCATATCCCCACAAATAAGCACACTGGTCATCATGAGTAGGACAGGTACCATGGAAGCAATACCCTGCACCATTATTGCAGGAAACTCCATTCTTCTTAAACAAGTCAGCTGGACACTTGAGAAATAAATTGATATAAAATCAGAATAGAGTATCATAATTTATTTGACTGTTATTGATCTTTGGTGGGTATATGTTGGGTAATAATATCAATACTCAATAGAAATATTAATGTTTGGGTATGAAAAAAATTATGTTATGATCACACAAGCATATATTTCTATGAATAAATTTGAAAAAGAAAAAAAGAAACAGTAAACCTGTTTTTAAAAACTGATAATTTCTAATAACAAATAATTTAGTTACAGTTTACAAATGTTCAAATAATTAATTTGTAAATCATTAGATAATAAATAAATATAATCAATAATAAATAAATATAATGAGTATAATAAAAACCATTAAATCATCAAATAGATTCATTGATTAAAAAAAATTTTCACATAACTTATTTTTATTAGTGTTGATTTGATTTTAGTTTAAATGTTACCTAAATATATGCCATATAAAACAGATTATTTCATGAAATTAATTGTAGATTAACTTACGAGTAATTGCACATTGTGGAGGTTAATTGTATGCTGTGGATTACAATTAATAATAATCGTAACCATAGTTATTATTATTTTTTTAATTTGGAAAAAACACACGCAAATGCAAATAATATACAAATTAAGACAATAGAGCAAAACAAAAGAAAACATACACTCTGCAGTTCTTAGGGACCCAATCGGTCCATCCCAGAGCTTAATGAATTTTTTCCATAATCAGAAAGCAACAGTAATTATATTTTGTGTAACTTTTTTCTTTTCTTTTTTTCTCTTTTTTTTTCCTTTTTATTTATTATTATTATTTTTTAGTTTCATTCAAAGCTTGTCTTAGCATTTATTTTATACTTTCAATGAATGCTTCGAAATTTGAGATAGATTTTGCAAATGTAAGAATTTCTTCCTTGAGATGTTTATTAACTGTTACTTCAGACAATTTTTTTTCCGAATGGCTGGTCCCAAGTAATTCATACTTTTTTGTATAAGGTATTTATGTGTTTTTGGTGTTGAATAAAAGAAACTGTACCTATTTGAAGTTCTATCATTGTAATTTATAAGAAAATAATTGTGATTCTTTACCAAGTAATAATACATCTGAATTAAGTAGGTTTGCATTACTAAATGTTAAAATATTGCATTTTATACAATTGTAAATGTTATTTAAACTTTTGATATTATCCTGGTAAGCACCTCCCTATACTGTTATTGTGTAAGTTACTCTTGATTGGACCTATGCATGGAAGACTGTCTTTAGGGGTTCCAGACTTATGATTTTTCTCAATCTATATAATACTGTTATATGTTTCCTAATTTTACTACAAAAATTGTTTGTGTGACTATTCCATTTCAGATTGTCTTGTATATAATAACGCCTAAATATGTATATTCTCTCACTCCTTCTATATGATAGCAAGAACAGCTTTGGGGAGAATATTCACAAGTGTGTAATTTTATTGATGTTTAGGTTTCAGGTTTTATATCTCTAGTTTTTAGATGCATGAATTTTTTTTTTTCAATGTTTGGGAGTAATTTGTGTTTTGTTATCCACATGTTAATCTGTTTAAGGCCATCTTCAACTTTAGTAATCAAGTGGGAAATATTTTTATCTTCTTCATACAAAACAGTATCATCTGCAAAAGACACTATCTTACCATGCAATTTTAGACAGCATTAATCATTAATGTAGATTAAAAAAAAAGAGTGGGGCCTGAGTACTGTTGTCTAGTTAATTACAACAATATTCAAAACAATGTTTCTATCAATATAAATGACATAATTTATGTTTTTAACAGAATTTACCTGTCCATCTTTGCCATCACAAAGCTCGGGTATATCACATTCAGTAGCTGCAGGACGACAAGGATGACCAGGAGCACGTAGCTTTTGTAGAGACAAAATTAATTAATTAATCAATCAATCATCACAAAAAAAATTCTTAATGAATAATACTTTAGACACATTTTAAGAGAACCTAACAACCTACTTGCAATGAGTGTAACTAAAACTTGAAGTGACTATAATATAAAAAAAAGACTAAACTATTCTACATTATGTTTTCCCTTTGATTTCAGTGCTCTCTAAAAGATTAATTGATTAAATTGTAAAAATACAAATGCGAGGCAAAATGCGAGTGGCTGGAAAAAAAAGGTGACCATAACAATTATTGATGCTATATATTTCTAAAATACAGCAACCCAATTAAAAGCTGCTATGGTGGTCGAGTGGTCATAGTGACGGCAGGTCCCGGGTTCGAACCCCACTGTCGCCATAGTGGTGGTCAGCTGAAATTGGTTTTCTGTGGTTCCCAACTGCAAGGCCGAATGTGAGCCGATCTCCCCTTCAAAAAGTCTCGCCACAGAGAGCAACAAACCTACAAACAGTACAAATGTAATTCAATCAGAACACATCACTCACTTCCCTTCTGAAATATAGATGGCAGCACTGAAAAATCAAACACAACACTACATATGTACTCAGACTGTTAGGTACACACACAGTTACACTTCCGGCACTACTCAATAGTTAGTAAATCACCCATAAATGGTGATAGACCTGAGTTGTGCTCGGTTAGAAAAAAAAGGAAAAAAAACCCCAATTCAAAGTGTTAATTGTGTTAGAATTCATGATTCCCTTAGGTAAACTATTCCATTCATTAACAACCCTATTAAAGAAAAATTTCCTGTGACACACCTCAACCTAGAATTGTCCCTTATTAAACGATACTGATGTCCCCTTGTCGAATCAGTTAATTGATGACATTAATAGTTCATGGTCCATCCTATCCATCCCCTTGAAAATTTCAAACACTTCAATCATATCCCCTGACAACTGCTTTCTTCCAATGCAAACGTATTCAAGAAATCAAGTCTCTTTTCACCTCTTCTCTGCACACCCCCGCCCCAACCAAGTCTATATCCCTCTGTAGGTAAGGTCTCCAAACCCTTATAGGATACTCCAGTCCAGGACGAATTGATCCTCAGAAAAGGGAAAGAATCACTTTTGGAGAATGCGAAGACTTTTTTAAGAATGGAACCAAGCATTTTATTTGCATTTTTGACCACAGCTGAACAGTGTTCAGAAAACGTAAGCCGCTCGTTCATAAGAATAACTAGATCGGTTATTCTAGTTGTTACATACAGAATAATACCACCACATAACTCATAAGTGAAACATGGGTTGCTCAAACCAAACTGAGTGGTCATGCACTTGTCAATGCTAAACATCGTGCTCTATTCATTTTTCCATGCTGCAATCATGTTTAAATTGGTCTGGAGAAACACAGTGTTTTTTTTTTTTTTTTTTGGTTTTAATGAGGATTTATAATTTTTTATTACTAAAGAAAATTAAAGAGAGGGTATATATTTATATGTAACTTCAAATGTGTGTAACATATTATGTATCACCTACTTTGCAATCCTCACAGCATGGTCCTGCTGAGCATTCTGCTTCTACTGTTAGTTTACAAGTTATTGGATCACAGCAAGGGTCAGACTGCAGGCATTCCTAAGAGCATGATATAAAATTATTTCATCTTCATGAAGTTTTCAGATGAACTTCGAATGGTAATCAATAAAAAAATCAATTACAGAAATGATTAAATAACATTAGTCAAAGAAAGAAAGACAACTTGTGTGTGTGCGTATATAAAACAGATATATGCTATGATTTTGCTGTCAAAAATTTTGTATATGATGCATACTTACTTCAATGCTGCCACAGTCACACTCTTCACCTTCTTCAATCACCCCATTTCCACAAGTGCGGAAATCTTCCAGCTGAAAAAACATTAATAACAGATTTAGTAACTAATCTTCAATGATTTTATAGCCCTTTACAATAGTTATAAAATAATTATTTTTCAAACATTGCAATGATATTTTCAATGTTATCAAATATATGAATGTAAAAACATATATATTGTGATAGAAGACTATCATGCATATCTAACGTATTCCATTTTACTAAATTTTTACATACAATGTTTATTTTACTTATTTTTTTTCAACAGAAAGGATGAAATTAAGAAAGAATAATAATAAACTGATTATATTCTTACTTGATTGGGCTTATTGAACAAGCAGATACCATGCCCGATTCGAAGTGCATTTATATAATCTTGAAGACTACAATTTGAAAAATGATATGGCTGGATTTTGTTTATACCTCTGGAATAAAGACAAAAATGAATTTAATTTTAAATTACTTTATGGATTGCCAAGTCACCGCACACAAAAATAAAATAATAGTAAAAATTGATATTAATTCCAAATAACTTTAAAATGCAGTAGACCAAGGGCGTAGCGAGAGGGGGGGGGACTTGGGGGTCTGGTTCCCCCCCCCCAAATGTGAGAAAATGACCGAAAAAAGGGAAAAAGATGGCCAAGTCCATTGTTCTGTCACTTTGGTCCCCCCCCCCCCAAAATGAAAGTGGTCCCCCCCCCAGAACGAAATTTCTGGCTACGCCCCTGCAGTAGACTATCAGCTATCATAGCCTAATGTGGCTGAAGAGCAGGCCAGATAACAAAAAAGAAAGAAAAAAGAACAGAGTAGGTTGAAGTTTTATATATATATATAAATGCTCACTTCCTACACCATTCATACAATTAAAAACACCCTTTTCATACCAAAACCCTTTCCTATTTACATTTTCTGATGTCTTAGTACAGGTCAGTACGTTACAAATGGTAGGTGTTGCATGTTTCAAAAATTTCTGACTGAAAAAGGAAATCCAAAGAAAGTCAAAAACCAATTTTTTGAGATAAATTTTGAAATGTCTATACAGGAAACATAAAATCATGTACAATATACAATGGGATCCGAAAATTAAGCCTCTGACATTTTGTCCCTGGCACGTTTCATTCCCCGTACATTTCGTCCCGGACATTTTGCCTGCCCTGACCGTGTGAGTAAGTTAGTTATTGTGTGAGTGACAAAGTGATTGGGTGAGTAACCATATAAATGGATGAATGAGTGACCTCATAAGTGGGTGTGTGACCAAGTGAGTGATGATACAAGTGACCACATGAGTAAGTGAGTATGAGAGACCGTATGGTTTAGTGGATGGCCATATGAATGATCAAGGAAGTGACTGTGTGAGTGAGTGACCATGTCAATGACCAAGTGAATGTGTAAGCAACTACACATTAGCCATCAAGTGAATGACCATATATGTATATATATAATTAGGTGAGTTGCCATATAACTTGTCAAGTGAATGACCGTATGAGTCACCAAATGAGTGAACATATGGCATGCACTTGGTCACTCATATGACCACTCATGCTCACACTTTATCACTCATATGGTCATTCACTCACACAGACAGACATGACCGGCCAGAGAGACCATCTTGGGATGGTTTGCGTTCTCTCCCAAAGGGATGGACTCAGTCACACACACAGTTAATCCCTTGATCATTGATATGGTCATTCATTCAACCATGCAGTCACTCACGCTCACTTACTCATGCTGTCACTCACCCACAGGGTCATTCATATGGTCACACACTTGGTCACTCTTAGATACTCGATCAGCCAGGCAAACCAGCATTTTGGCACCCTTGCCATGTAGAAGCAGTTAAAGGGTGAATTCGGCACCACTTCTGGCCCAGGCACCAGACCCCCCTGTTCCCCCAAGTTGTGGTCTCTACTCACCCACTCACAATCAAATACAAATACAAATACAACGCCACAACAGGCAAACTGCCCAACGAGGTGGCTGACTTAAGATCATGGATCCCCGAGCCCCTACCTACTACTGCTAGACCACACATGCGCCCCCCCCCCCCGCGGAACCCCCCAACGAATCGGTACATGCGGGAATGTGCGTGTACGTGTAGTGCAACCTGACGTAAAGTTTGTTTCTGTGTAATGCTTGTTATGTGTAGTGCTGTCATCTGCCCCCAGTTTTACTAACTATGAGTGAAGTGTTATGGTTGAATGATTTATCGTTGTAGGACTGTTGCTCTCTGTGGCGAGACTTTTTAACGGGGAGATCGGCCCGCATTTGCGCCTTGAAGTTGGGAACCACAGAAAACCAACTTCAGCCGACCACCACTGTGGGGTTCGAACCCGGATCCTCGCATCACGAGTCCGGCATTATAACCACTCGACAGGCAAAATGACTGGGTGAAATTTCTGTAAGCCATACACAATATGAATATGTAAATTTTCAAAACAAACAAAACATTAACATAAAATATAGGTTTAACACTTAATTATAAAAATTATTTCAACTTGTTTTATGATTCATTGATGAATGATTGCACAAATATGAAAAGGTGATACTGTAATTGATTAGTGAATTATGTTTTAACTAGGCTGAATAGTACGGAGACCAGATAGTTGCGAGCCATAAAGTATGGAGTTAAGAGTCTACTGTTCACTATTTACGCATTTTAATTATTTTTTTTAAGAAATAAACATAATGTGTGAGACAATAAAAGATATGAAATCATAATTATTTTGATTTTCAATTTTATTCAAAAGATTAGTAGATAATTCAATTGACATATAATTATTTATTTGGACATGACTACTTAACCATACAGGCATCTCGTAAACATTTTTCTGTGGAATTTCTAATGCATTGATTACGCACAGGAATGCCTTGATTGTGTGTATGTGCATGAATGGCCTAAGGGCATGTATATGCTAGTGCGCAGATCTTGCAATGCAAGACCTCCTGCAGTGGTTCTAATCCGCTGGGTATATGTGCATGGTTACTTGTCTACATGGGTACACAAACGTCCTTTGTGTTTCTTTCTTTCCTTTGTGTTCATTGAAAAAACCGATTCCAGGTGGGTCCAGTGAAAACAGCTCAAGAATCGTTCACAACACTGTACAAATTACTGAACAACCAATTGCGAATGCTTTCATTGTATGATCCCTGCCTTTAAGTATAAGCTATATAATGCCAGAGTTGTATGTTTCATATTCGAGAAGTGCTGCCATCTTTCTTTGGCAACAGATGTGAAAGTGGCAGATGACTGAATTTTTTGTGTTATCTAAGAATAGTGTTGAAGGTCTGCCTGCTCTCTGCGGAGAGACTTTTTTAAATGAGAGATTGACTTGTATTTGCAACTCAAAGTTAGAAAATGGCAGAAAAAACAGCTTTAGCTAACCATTGGGGTTCAAAACCCAGATCCTTATGATTAGAGTTATTAGAGACATCACATGGCCACACAGCAGCATTTGAACATGACTAATAAATAACTAAAAAACTAATACACTTGACTTAAGACTGATAGAAATTTAGTACCGCCTGCCATTCAAAGAAAAAGGACCAACAGGACACAACCCAGGCACTTCAGGTACATAGGAAAGTCTAAGGAAAATTAGATCTGGTAGTATGAATTTTGGGAGTAAGTATAAAAACTGGCATGCTGGTTTTTCCAGTCAAATTGTCCCCCCCCCCCCCAGATCACCTGCCTAGGGGCCTTTTTGAGATGTCCTGAGTACTGACACAATAGCTATAATGTAATCCATGGCTCTCACATGGACAAGGTTCTAGCCCTGGGGCCTGGGACAACTGTCATCATTTTTTGCTTTTTCACGCTATAAATTAACTATAAAAAGGCCTGTGAAAAGTCTGACGGGGGAGGGGGGGGGAGGCCGCAAAAGATCCCAGTCTAAGGGCCCTGCTCCAAGATATGGGGGCCATGATGTAATCCTTTGATACTTTCAGTTACTAAGCAAAGGATGAAATAGGCCTATTCTCAAAGATACTCAAAAAAACAACTTATGAATGAAGGGAAATGACACAACCCTCAACATACTATAACTAGACCCTTACCCAGTTTTCAGTACTAAAAAAAATGAGATGCTTTTTTTTCAATCAATGGGGCGAAACAAAGAAATTTTGCACTTGGGAAAATGTAATAATGTAATAGCTATAATGTAATCCATGGCTCTCACATGGACAAGGTTCTAGCCCTGGGGCCTGGGACAACTGTCATCATTTTTTGCTTTTTCACGCTATAAATTAACTATAAAAAGGCCTGTGAAAAGTCTGACGGGGGAGGGGGGGGGAGGCCGCAAAAGATCCCAGTCTAAGGGCCCTGCTCCAAGATATGGGGGCCATGATGTAATCCTTTGATACTTTCAGTTACTAAGCAAAGGATGAAATAGGCCTATTCTCAAAGATACTCAAAAAAACAACTTATGAATGAAAGGAAATGACACAACCCTCAACATACTATAACTAGACCCTTACCCAGTTTTCAGTACTAAAAAAAATGAGATGCTTTTTTTTCAATCAATGGGGCGAAACAAAGAAATTTTGCACTTGGGAAAATTTATTGGAACTTTAAAGAGAGAAAATTGTGATGCCAATGAATGATGATTGCATTGCCCTGTAATTACTGGTATATATTAATAAGCATATTATTGGAGGAAGTTAATAGTGAAAACGTACAATATTGTTTGCTCCATAATACATCCCCACCAGTCTTCACATCTGCAGTCAGCTGAAATGAAAAAAAAGTAATAATAATAACCATAAAACTAAAGTAAAAGAAGCACAAAGAAAACATGGGATGTGCATATGCAGTTATACATATAGAATTAAATTAATTCATTCTATGTTGATGATCAATGATGTTTGATAATTTGATTTATTTATTAAATTATTTGTAACGAGATCAGCATTTTTATAAATGTAGAAAACCTTGTAGAAATTTTAGTTATTGCTCAGTACAGTGGAACTTGGTTAATTCAAATTTTTGATAATTTGAACTTTTATGAGCTTCCCTTCAATTTTTTATCTACTTCAATTCTAAAATTTCTTGTTTAATTCAAATCTTTTCCAAATGTTTTGGATAATTCGAAGTTTGAGGAGAAAAGTTGTGGTTTCTGTATGAGAGCAAATTTAGTTTGGGAAAAATTTATAAGCAATCAGACTTGTTACACCAATCTTTAACATCAAAAATACATAATTTGAAAATTCTGACGTAATTTCAGCAAACTGTTGATGTCCTTTTTTTCGATCTTGTCTTCTGGTTTGAACTGCCATACTAACATTCTGTCTGCTGAACAAAGTGAAAAGAAAGGTGGAACCAGTTTTGAAGATATACCTAGGTTTTTTACGATAGACTTTGATAAAAAATGAGTACTTCTTTCTTTGAAAACTACACCCTTTGCATGCTAAAATTAAGAAAACAGTTTTGTAACTAGTGATCAAACTTTATTAATTTATAATTATCATTAATTATTATTCTTTGAGAATATTGATGCTCAAGTTACAATTTGTAGTCATTTTACAGATCCATTGTAGATTAATTGGATAACTCTAATTTTGGATAATTCAAACTTTTTTCCAGTGACTTTGGACTTCAAATTAACCAAGTTTGACTGTATTTTAATTTTATAAATGAAGAAAAATTTGTAGAAATTTTAGTTATTGTTCAATATATTAAAAAATGTTCAGGAAATAATAAGAAATTGAATTTAAAAAATAATTAAACTTAATTATAATGTTTATTGGTATTGCACAATACATATACATTTTGTGCAAAATAAAACTAACATCACTTGCTATGTAAATTTAGCATGCCTGATAATCGCTATTCGACTTATTCAAAGAAATTGAACTGCTATGTTTGATGATAACTTTTTCTTGTGTATTTGTTGATGCTCATAACTATTTGATGCTCAAATATCCATTTACAATTTGCTAGCACTTCTGCTAAAAATGTCTTTTTTCATAGCTTTGATCCCTCACAAGTCAAGATGTCATGATATTTGAATTATTTTATGTTTTTTTGTCTATTCTTAAAAGATATAATGACTTCACAGTTTCATTACTAAATTAATAATGATAATTTACAAATTTACATGAATGTATTTTTTTCTTGGTCACTGTAGCAAATAAAATATTTGGATGTTTCAAAAGTTATTTTAACGTCTAATGCATGTAACATTCCTCTAAAACAAAGACAATAAAACAGTATTAATTGCAACTAACAACATATGCTACAATATTTTTTATTTCTATTAATACAATTTATAATTTTTGTTTCCAGAACCTTTTTGCAATATATAAGTTGAAATTTTGGAACAAATCAATGTCCAATCAAATATTTAACGTGAACAAAATTGCTTTCAGATACAAGTAACTCGTTTAGAAACAAATCAATCTTATATGCTGAGATACTACTATATAAAATTTGAATTTTGTTTCCTAAATTTAAAAAAATTGAATATACAAAATTTTGAAAGTATTTCAGCATGATGGTAAGACCAAAAAACCACTTACTTCCATTGTAATGGTCATGACTCATTCCTATGTTGTGCCCAAGCATATGAGTTACAGTACTAGCTATCGTATGTGGTGCATACATGTTGGAATGCTAAGGAAAAAGTATGGTTAATTCAGATAATTTTAAAGGTCATAAATAACAGTTCTGTGCCTCAGAACCATACTATTGTATGTTCATTTTAGTGATTTTACAGTATGAAGGGAAAACAATAATTTATCTCATTATTGGTAAAAGTAAATTGGAATGTAGTCTATAATCTGGTTTTGCTACTTCATTTAAAAATTACTGTAGCTAAAACACAATACTCTACGGGCCCTAAACTACCAGATCTCATAACTGACCAAAATGGGCATACGATAGTATGGTTCTGAGGTATAGAGTTATGCAAACATACAACAGAAAATCTCACACAATTTCTCATTGAACATCTAAACCAAACAAAAAAAAAGACATGACAGGTGGCTTTCGGATAATTTAATGAATGTATTAACACCTTATGGCTAATTAACATTTAATTTATATCCTTTATGACATGAATGTCGCTCTCCACTTGTTAATACAAGATATCTTGTATTAACAAGTGGAGAGCGACATTCATGTCATATATATAGCCCTCTGGTGGCTCGTCGTCCATGAGCTATTAGCTGATCGGTTTCACCGTCCATTGCACGGTTCCGTTCGGCATATATACGCTCTAGCGAAGGAAAATCTCTATCTCCTCTGTAGCTTAGTGGTCAGAGCACTCGTCCGGCAATCGAGGGACCCGGGTTCGACTCCCGGTAGAGGCAGAGATGAGTTTTTTCCTTCCTTAAAAAATAAACATCTGAAATAATAAATATCTTCACAACATCCAGTCTTCCGCATATCTTGTATTATATCCTTTAGATGTGTAAACCGTTACAAAACCTGTAATTGTGCACTGAATTTTTAGAGTAGGTTGTAAGTAACTCTAAGGAAAAGGAAAATAGTATTTATGCAGTAGAAAGGACATCAAATATGTAAAAGAATCAGGTGTAGTTTAAATCTTGCAATACGTGAATATATCAGAGAGAATTATTTGATATAAAAATTTATGGTAATATGTTTTATATAATCAAATACTTGCTTATTAATAAATTAATGATAGCGCTCCAAAACCAAGCTCCCAAGGAAATTTTAACAGTTTCATTGTATATTGGGTTGCTGATTTCAAAATCGATGTTGGTTTTGCCGAATTGGCTCTAGATTTTGAGATGATGCATACTCTCAGTATTTCAGTGTAGTCTGCAGCCACTATATATAATTTGTACATCAAATTTTTACTTTTAATTATTAATTTACCAATTTTATTCACTCTGTTATTAGATTTATATCATCACCAGACATTTAGTTGACATTTAGTTATATGTTTGATCTTAAGTTTGTTATTGATTTGAATATTCACACAGTTTCAATGTGATTTGTATGATGCTCATGTATTACTATTGAAATTTAATTTACACTTTATCTCAAAAACTATAGCCAATCTAATAAAACCAATGCCAGATTTGGCTTTAGCGCCCAAAAATTACTGAAATACCTTTGGGAACAAAATCAATGTTGAGTATGGTAATACACACCTCACTGACTCCTACAGCTTTGGCAGTACATATGCTGTCTGGCACAGCCATTCCAACCTCATTTCCCCTAAATTTATGGCCCCTGAAATATAAACACATAAAATTAGAGAGAGATAAAAACAGTATATTTGTTGTGTGATCAAAATATTTCACAGTTTCACTTCACTTTTGACTTCATAGTTTCAGATGAGTCATAATTTATGTATAGGGTGTACACTGTACATAATTAAATTAGCTCCGAATTGTATTATGCAGTAATTATTGATCAGAAATCTAGAAAACAAGGAAATGTCTGAATTAAAGAATGCAAAATAAATCAAGAGTAATCAATTTGATTGGAATTTGCATGATTTGTTTGATTTATTGTCTTTTCGTCCAAATAGCTACAATCGTACATTGCAATATTTCATACTTTTTTAGCAACATCAAATTGTTTCTTACCAGTATACAATTTTCATATAATTTATGAAATTTAGTTTTTATTTAACCCTTTAACGGCGTAAAAAGTTTCCTTTCTGTTTTTTTAGTTTCATTTCATAGATTTTACTTTTTTTATTATATTTATTATTATATGCAAAAAAGTCACCCACTATTAACATGTCCAAAAAAAAAAACTGTGCTTGGTCAGCCAAGGCAAGCACATACTTTGGCGTACACTTGTAATGTTGATGGTGAGGCTAAAAGATGAAGTTTGCACCTGTCTGGTGCCCCAGATAGGTGTAAATTTATTGGAAATATTGGAAGGGCTTGAAAATATTGTTCAAGGTTTAAAAAAAATAGTACTTTCTTAAGGGGCTAAGGCTAAGACGCTTTTATGTTGTTATGTATGGTTTTTTCAAGGCACTCTAGCTAAAGCTAAAGTGTCTTTAAAGGACCTGTAGGAGATATAGAGAGGGGTTATAGGGCATAATAGGAGCTAGTGGTCCCACCTGGGACAATATAATTCTTCATAATCATAGTTCAATGGAAAAAAAACATTCAAAAATTTATTTTTAAAAAAATTCGGTTGTATGTCTATTTAAATATATCGCTTCATAGGCCCCGGAACCTAGGTGGGTTTAGGCCACATGAACACTCCACACTCCGCTCTTCCACAAACAACTTTGTGAGGTCGCCGAGTTCGTAAGTACTCATCAAAATTCAATGCAATCCCACCCTGCACACGCCCCTGTGTATCGTTTAGCAATCTCTCCGTAAAAAGTTCCGCGGGTACTATCGGTGCAAATATACCCGGGTCCAGACCTACCGCGATGAATTGCTCAAAACACTGTTTTTAGACCACAGCGCGGGGTGATATTGACAGGGAAAAGAATTTTTTACGCGTTTGGACATTGAGTAGCGAGGCGCTTGGATCCAAAACTGCCTTTATCAGACGTGAGGACCCATCACGGGCCCCTCCGGAGGACGGATTTCTCACACATTCCTTGTACTTAAGTCCGACATTAGATACTTGTTATTCACCCTATTGTCATGCTCTGATGTCTGCCTACATCGAAAGTTTGTCATTATATTCCTCTAACCTTCCAACGAGCGCGTATGTATGCTTTAGGGCAGGCGTCTTCAACCCATTGCTCGCGAGCACCCCGTTGCTCCCTGCTAGTGCTCAATGCTCGTGTTCGATTTCGTGCTCGCAAGCACCTGATCAACGTTCCAGCTAAACACCTTGTACGAATAGCATTCAAGGATTGAAATCATCTTGATTTCATGCATACATGTGACAAACTTGCCGTAAGGGTGCTCTTCATTTAATGATGGGTACAGGCAGTGCTCGCAACTTGAAAAAGAACGAACACTTCTGTTTTAGGACATATATATGCCCAACCGATGACCAGCGGGCCAAATGTGGCCTTCGGAGTCATCTCATGTGACCCGCGACCTGAAACTAAATTTTGTAAAAATTAACTAAGTGGTACGCATTTACTGATAACTTAAGTGATCTGTGGTGCCGTTTCACATCACTTGTGACCTGCGGTGCAGTCCCACATCGCTTAAGTGTCCTGCGTCATATTTACAGATCATTAAGTGACCCGAGACATGCCTCAAGAACACTTAAGCGTTTCGTGGTCAGTCCCACATCCCTCAAGTGTCCCACGGCACATTTTTAGATCACTTTAGTGTGACTCTCGACACATACAGATAATTGAGTGACCCGCAACATAGTTCAGGCAACTTTAGCGGCCCATGGTACAGTTCTTCATCACTCAAGTGGCCCCACACTCTCCCAAAGTTTGAGAACTCTTTTTTTTTATTAGCAGATACGCGGAGGAAATGATAGTGCCCACACATTTCCTACGTACGCGCGTGTCCGCTGGAAGGCTAAATTTAATTACCACCGACTCTTTTAAAGTCCGAGAATTTGTGCTCACAAATCTCTCGAACTTTCTCACATGTGTATACAAATTGATCAAAGCGATGTCAAAGTAATAATACAGTCGAATCCCGTTATAACGAACCCCAAGAGACCGCAGAAATCACTTCGTTATAAAGGAATTCCATTATTATTAATTTTTTTTGGATTGTTCCTATGTAAACTTATCTGTAGGATTATAACGGTAGTCGTTAAAACGGGATTTGACTGTATACACAATTTGAAGAGACCGATTTCCGTAGTACTGAGAGCATCCCCCGTAGCTCTCCGTAGTTGACTGCGACCGTCCGTAAAAACTACGAACAATCCGTAGCAGTTGGCAACTGAGCACTGCGTATTATAATTTTTTGCGTGTTTTGAGGATGTGAGAGACGGAACTCAGAGAAACACAAATCACAATAACTAGTGTATCCTAAATATGTCATAGTGGCCTGTGGGTTCCGACTGAAATTGGCAAACAGTGCATACCCCTGAGTCACTTCTTAGCCATCCTGGACTAGTAGTGCGATTTTCGCCATGGTTGTATAATTTATTCTTTTCTAAACTACTAGAGTTCAATGTTACCTATATTGGGTCATTAATCTAGGGGAAAAGAAAGCTTAAGCAGGCAGGAAGTTAATTTAAAAAAAAACAAACAGAAAATCACTTAACAGGGTTGTGACAGAACGCACTGGGGACCACTTAGTGCTCTAACACTACGTCACATGTCACTGAAGGGATATCTAAATGTGTCATGGATCGCTTAAGTGTTCTGGAACTGTGATCCGGGTCATTTAAGTGATCTGAAAATGTGCAAGGGCAGCTTAAATGTTCTGGAATTGTACCATGGGACACTTAAGCGATCTGTAGATGTGCCGTTTAATTCAGTTTTTTTACAAAATTAGGTTTGAGGAGGGCGGGCCGCATCAGATAACCCCCCCCCCGCGGCGCCATATTCAGAGCCGTCTTAAAAGCATCATGGGCCCCCGGGCCAAGTGATTTTTCTGAGGCCCTACCAGACAAATTCTTGAAAATTTCCACCAGATGTCTTTTTTGTGAGGCCCTCTCTTCTCTTAAGGCCCCCGGGCCGTGCGCGGGTGGGCCCATGCCTTAAGACGGCACTGGCCATATTTGATCCGCGGGCCAAGGGCCTTTATCGATTTATCATTGTATGGCTTAGAGTGTGGGTCGCAATGAATTTATTAAAGATAAATTTTGCGTTCATAGCCTTCAAATAACATTGAAATGAGCAGAAATTGATTATAATAACATATAAAGGTATTTTCTTCTGAAATATCAAGTAAAAGAATATTTTTTGCATTAAAAAAATAAATTTTTTGATGCCCCCCCCCCGTGTACGTCTCTGATCCCACCAATATGCGTTAGGAATCAGAGGGGAAGAGCTGATGACGAAATTTTGCTGCCAAGAGGGGAGGGATCAAAAATAGCTAAAAATTTGAATTTGCTTACGTCATACTTGAACGGCCCCTAAGGGACAATTTCAGGTTGTGGTGTCGCAGGGAGTTTTTCTATGATAGGATTGTGAATAAATGGAATAGCTTGCGTCCGGGGATCGTGAATTGTAACACAATTGATACGTTTAAAAAGAAATACTATAGATAGTGGGATACAATGAGAAGCTGTCCATATCTAGATAAGGGGGCAAACATAATATTTCTTATGGGCAGTGCATTATAATATTGTAGTTTATTATTAGTATTCTAAATTAGTATTATTCATTAGTATTATAATTATTATTAGTTTTTTCTTTCGTGATATATGTGATATATGCTTTTATATTGGGTTGCTGTATTTTCATATATTTGACAACCATGTTTTTATGGGCTTTCTTTTCGGCCACCTTGTTGAGCAGTTTACCTGTTATGGCCTTTGTATTAGTATTTGAACAGGACAGTACATGGTTCGTTACCAGCTTAACGCATTGGTCCGCCCGGGTACGGCTCGAGGTCCCAAGTGCAGAAAGGGCCTCATGAAAATGAGATCTGGTCAAATTTTCGGCGGGGGGACAGAAAAAAAAAATCACTTTGACCGAGGGTGACCTGTGATGCTAACATGGACAGTCAAATTTAACTCAGCTAATTTCCCATCAAGTGCGATGAAGAATTCCCAAGTTCCCATTGAAGATGAGTTGTGGGTGATTGAATTTTCAAATTAATGCAAGATTTTTGAATGGTTTTCAGCAGTTAAAAAGGAATAACTAACCACGGGCTTTTTCGTTGGTATATCTCGGATGCCGGGATTCGATTGAGCAAAAATCTGTACTTTAGTGTTTAGAGCAGGTTAGTCTTCTCCATTCGTAATTCTTTCCGGTCGCTGAATTAGTCGTGAGATTATCTCAATCAACTCTCTGCCTCGAAAATGGCGAACTCGATGTGCAAAAAACGAATTATCCGCGACGTCACGGACCTGAAGAAAAATCCGCCTCCTGGAATATTCGTGGAACCGGACGAGAACGACCTGACCAAGGTCCACGCCCTGGTGATAGGACCATGCGATACCAGGTACGAGGGTGGATTCTTCTATTTCATCTTCACCTTCCCGACGAGTTATCCTCTGAAGCCGCCAAAAGTCACGTTTCGGACGACCGACGAAGGCCGTCTGAGAATCAACCCTCACCTCTACAACACAGGCCACGTGTGTCTCAGCATTCTCGGTACGTGGACTGGACCGCAGTGGTTTCCGTCTCAGAACTTGGCCACCGTCCTCCTCTCGATCCAGTCGCTCCTGATGGACGAGGATGATACCCTGGACCACGACCGAATAAGGTTCAACACGATAAGAGTGGCGGTATGCAACATGTTAGAAGGCAAGGCAAGCGACTCGCGCAGCATGCCGAAACTCTTGAGGAACGCCATGGAGAAGTCCTTCCTAGAACGCTACGAATTCTACTTGGATTTGTGCGTTGAGCAGAGCAGAAAGAGTATTTCCCACAACTTGAATCCATTATTGGTGTCCGTCGACGAATACTCATATCTGAGGGACAGACTTCAGAAGATTAAAGCGGAGTTGGACAAGAAATCACTCGATAATGTCCTGGTCTGAGGGTGTCTCGAAAGAGCTATTATACGAACACATCCATCTACATGGCTAACGCCATACTATTTACTCCCCTCAACATACGAAATTGACAATTCAAATTAAAATTTTAATTATAATTTGCTCGAGTTTAATTTTTTGTCTTCAAAAATTTTGGTTTCCAGCTTTGTATAGTCAAATGAAATTCATTCCCTTCAATCTGGGAAATAATTAACGCAATTTCCTTTAGGAAATATATACATTTGACATACATTTCCTCTCAAATCCAGAGCCACATTTAGTTGGGTGTGTGAAAGGTGCGGTCTCCCCGAGCCCCGCATTTACGGCAACAATAATCTCTTTCATAAATTCTGAATTATCATCAATTCTGGAATTCTTAACTTTCATCGTTTTTAGAAATTTGAATTTTCATTGATTCTGAAAGTACTTTCATATATTCTGAATTTTCATTGTATCTCGCATCTATTCTAAATTTTCATGACCTTCATTTTCTGAATTTCCGATTTCCCTTTCTCACAGAAGAGAAAAATTCGGACTAAGAGGCCCCCCGCTATCATTTTTGCACCGGGTCTCGCGTCTGATAAGGGTGGCCCTGCTCAAATCAACAACCGCAAAGCGATTATTCGAAAAAGACCAATTGTGATATTTATAGGGTGAAATTTCCCGATTTCAATGTGATATTATGTAATTGTACGTTTCTAAAGCTTTTAGAATTGACGTTATTGTGGTAAAACACCTGTAAGAACGATACTTATGAACTAATGCTTGCTTACTTACTACCCTACTAACCCTAAATGAAATTCTTTAGCTCTATTTCAAATCACTCTTTTTTCTTTCTTTTCAACGATTCAACAGTACTTGACTCTTATTCTATACCAGGGCTGGACAAATCACAAAAATATCTACCTAGGTGCCAGAAAAAAAATTTAGGAGCCTAAAAGTTTTTACCCCGAGAAAAAGGTCCAAAATGATGCTTCTTTTGGCTTTTTAAGGGCATGCTGACCCTCTTTCATGTTGGCAGATATGCTGCTACCGATCTCTTCGTTAAAAAGTGTCACCACAGACAGCAACAGGCCTACAACATACTGATCTTCAATCATTACACTTCGCTCATCGTTCGAAAAATAAATGGCAGATGGCAGCACTATAACAAGCATTACACGGAAACAAACGTCTCGTTGAACGCGACACAACATGTACCAATGCGTTAGAAGTTGCGCAGAGGAATGTGGACGAGGTACATGTACGGTTTAGTAGTAGTAGTAGATATCCTGCTACGAATTCCAAACAGTTTGTGATGCTCTCAGCCAGCAATTTAGTAACTACAGAAAGGAAATTGTAGGCAATACCATTTTTTTAGCCCCTACAGCGATAGGGTGCCTGGGATTTATCCAGCCAAATTTATCAATCAAACTAGAATTACCAACAAGTATCTGCCTTTGAGGAATTCCAGAGCAAATCCGGCAACACGACTTCTATGAAAGATGTTTGCTTAGTCAGTACATATTATGTAGTTTAGATCAGCGCTTCTCAACCGGTGCACTTCCCAGGGGCTCCGCGGCCACTCGAGAATAATAAAATAAATCAATAAATTTGATAAACGAACAAAAAAAGAGGCCTAAAGGGTACCGCCATATAAATACTGTAATATAATAAAAAGGGCTCCTCGAGTTAAACAGGGCTCCGTCAGTCAGAAAAGGTTGAGAACCGCTGGTTTAGATTATTGGGAAGAGCTCAATGCATGGGAACCCTGGCGAACTTCGATCTTGGCGCCTTGTCCACCACAACTATGTTCGAAGCAGGAGTAGGTAAATGAGGAAAAATAGAGGAGGAACTGGGGGTTTTTTTTTAACTAAACAGGGTGTCCCTCAACTCATGGGTCAAATTTCAAGGGAAGGTAAAATACACATGAAGAAGCATTTTTTTGTACAGCAATGTGGGGTCGAAAGAAAAAGTGCAGGCGGAAAAACACGAAATGCTGAGAAAATGAAAAAGCTTTTCATTTGCATTAATAATTACAGTAAGTGCTCAAATGTGCTACCAACATCGATAAAGGCCTGGTAGCATTTAATTGTACCAAGCCATTCTTAGCAAGACTTAAAGTTTAAAGTTTGGTCCATGAGTTTAGGAACACCCTGCACAATTCAATGTCCCAATTGCTTTTTTATGATTGCAAAAATCATACGAAGTTGCTTGTCATGGATGTAATAATTGTATATATTATTGTAGTTTTAATAGTTGCACTCATTTCTTTTTTTTGTAGTAGGCAACAGGTGCTTAAGCCAGTGATTCTTAAATTTTTGGCACTTGTGGCTCCCTTACCAAATTCCATCTGCGGCTTCCCAGAATAGTAGCGTTAATATTTTTCCATGTAAAAGAACTACTTCAAAGCATACATAGGCGCACGAATCAATATCTCCAGCTCACCACGACGTCCCTGACAAAAGTTGGCGACGCTCCTAGGAGCCATGATGCACACTTTGAGAAACACTAGTTTAAGCGCTTAATGGCACATTTTTAGATCACTTAAGTGCGGATAACTTGAAAATTTTTCTCGGATAACTTGAGTGACCAGCGGTGAATGCTTGAATCACTTGAGTGACCAGCGGTGAATGCTCGAATCACTTGAGTGACCCGCGGCATATTTACAGAGCACTTATGTGACCCAGAGCATATTTACATATCATCGCGGCACAGTTCCAGATCACTTAATTAAATGACCCGCGACTAGAGTTTTCGAATCACTAAAGTGGCCCGCACTGTCCAAAGGTTGGTCACCAACATAAAAATTATGGTGATTAATAATACTCACGTTAACAAATGTGCAGCATCTTTTGCTACTTTGTACAGTTTCCAAGAGGCATACTCTTTAAAATTGAGCAGTGTCCTCCTGACGTCAGTATTAAGCTCCATCTGGTCACCATAAGCCCATGTTTCAACATAAACCACTGAAACTCGAGTATTCACAGTACGAAAATACTGGAAAATCAAAATAAAAATATAATTTTAGTCTTATATTGATAAGATTAAAGAAGAAAATGAATTTCTTTTTTGCACTGAATTTATTTTTGTCATTGCCTTTAAAAAAAATTCAGAATAGTGAAAAATGTAGGGAAAAATAACCTGAATTAATCTCTTTATGAAATAGACTGATTGGAAAGGATAGGAAATTAGATCATTCAAAACATTAAGTTCGTAGTTAAACTATTATGATATATTTGAAATGAAATATCTATAATGATGAGAATTATATTGAGTTCATTGAAAAGTATGATCCGCAAAATATTCATAAGAGTTGAATGCTTTACTGCAACGAGGCTTTTCGAGAATAGACGTCATAATCATAATCGACTTCACGCTGAGGGACAAACACTGGATGATTCCCATAGAGATCAATGTTAAAATTGCCGATTTTAGCGTAGAATTGCAGAAATTTAGTGGGGTTTTCCGCTACATCAATGATTTTAAAAATTTAATTGAATTTTTGATTTTCGAAACATTGAATTCGCTTAAGAGATACGAAGCCCAGAAAATTAAATATAAAATAATGATCCAGATCCGCTTTTGAGGAGGATATCCATGCAATAACATTGATTTCAACTCTTTATTTATATCTTCTCAAGCGGTAAAACGAGGGAATTAATGTCTCCGTATTGTCTTATAATATCCAATTGCATCAAACCATATAGTTTAGGATGTTTTGAAATTAATTATGGGCCCATATAAATTACATTGAAGAAACTCCGCAGCTTTAATCAAGTATTTTTTGGAGCAAAAACAGGCAGATCGATAACATGATGAACTTAAAAAGAATTTCGAAATATCTAGCTCCCATTAAAAAAAAAAAGATTAATTTCTATGTTTCTTTAATTTAGATTTGTTTCTTTCATGATTCGCACAGGAAGTCGCCATATTGGTTACTTTGTATGTCCCTTAAGAAAGAGGGAAATATCACGTGATTCAAAAAGCCTCATAGAATTTAATTTAAGCATCTCTTATTTTTATTTTTGCTCCAAGAAAAATTCGAATAACATAAAATTTTCTTACCATGTCAACACAATTGATTATTTGGATGGCATCGCTTACAACTTCGTTTCTACTAGTATTTCGATTATCAAACTAAAAAGAAAAATATTATACACAGGCCCAATAGATATAATTATAATTAATAAAAGCGGCAAGAAGATAGATTACAAAAGATAGCAAATAAATACAGAAGAGAAAAAATTAAACAATTTTTTTAAATGAAAATGAGATATTTGAGTATAAAATTTCTGTTTCACGTGTTTTTTTTTAAAAATTAGATAAAATGATCACGGATAGATAAAAAAGAAACTGAAATGCACTCAAAATGTGTGATGAGAACAATTGCACATGTTTCAGAATTATGGAATTATGTGAAGCTCCTTCTTCACATGAGCAAGGAGACAAAGTTGAAAAACATATATTTTTTTGTCCTTTTCTGACTTTTTATATGTTTTCATTGCTACTGGAGAAGGTAGCTAGCTAAAAATTTGTCTATAGCTGTCGTTCTCACCACACATTTCGGGCATATCTACATTGTGTTTCCTCATTGAAAAAGTAATGCAGTGAAGCCTCTGTGGACCAAGAAAAAAATTTTTTTGTAGAGGGATTATCGTTATATTGAGAGGCAGCAGTTTGACATTAGAGTATAGACATTTCCAAACAAGACGAACAATATCGTTGTAGAGGGATTCATCGTTATATCAACTATCGTTGTGATGAAGTTTCATGATTATTTTATAAATAGCATTCTCAAATTACAGTAATATAATAATAATTTAGAATGAGTTATGATTCAAGCGTATATGCGATGTATAATTGTAATGGCACTCACCATGGCTTGATCAAGAACTAAAGCCAGTTCTATAAATTTGTTAACCTCTCTAACATCCCTCTGTCAATTGAAACAATAAGAATTATAAATATGCCGGAAATTCTTGCGTATGAAATCACAATTATATTCTCAAGAAACATAGATTTGATAAATTTCAATGTCGAAATTATTTCCGTAAATAAATCAGTAAATATTGTAGATCAGTAGATAAAAAATGCTGCAATTTATCATATTAGGAAAAATAATTAATGAAAATCAACCTTAACGTCACGAAGACGAAAAACTCAATTTTATTTCAATAGATCAGCGGTTTTCAATCAGTGCTCCGCGGAGCCCTTGGGGCACTGTGTGCACTTCCCACGGGCTCCGCGGCCACTTACGGGAAATGAACATCAGTAAATACGATGAATGAATTGAAAAAAGAGGCCTAGAGGAGCCGTCATAAAATTTATGTTCTAAAAATGGATCAGCATATCAAAAAAAGTTGAGAGCCGCTGCCATATAGATTGTAACGCACTATTTTTTTTATTCTTTGTGCTTATTTTGCTAATAAATATATAAATACTTGGACTTTTTTTTCCATCTTATCAGAGCAAAATATACAAAAAAAAGTTTGAGACTTTCTCAATTTTAAACTTATTTTATTCTAAATTTTATTTTTGTTTGCTAAATCATCAAGATACATTTTTTTTTAAAGTATTTCACGCAAGAAGGCACTTTGAAAAACTATATCATAGTGATTTAGCAAAAAAAATTCGACGTTAGCAATTGAGTTCCACATGAGTAGTTTTCACATGAATAACATGAGAGAAATGCTTAAAAATGCAGAAAAAATGTCAGACATTCGAGAAATTTTCTTTTTATATTTTAATTTTTTTTTAAATACTTATGATTTGATTCTAGTTCTAATTTGATGATTAGTTGACATGAAAAGTATATTTGCGTACAATTAAGACTACTTACTTTGTATCGCGTAGTTGTTGTTGTAGGCCGCATTCTAAACCTTTTGAATCCCCACTCATGCATCCCAGTGTTCCCTGTAACAAAAATTAAATCCACAAATCATGCAAATTATTTTCAAAAAAAAGTTCAAGCTCAGAGTCTTGAAAGGTTGCATTAATCAATTGATATTCATTCATCCTTACCACACGTATGTTTTTCTTTTGATTCTGAAAAATCTCGATAAATAACATGAGGATGTCTTTTCTGTAGAAGATATAAGTACAAAAAAAAATCAATACAAACATTACTTAGTACAAATAAATAAAAAATACTGCAAATATGCTATATTTTCCACATGTATATAAATGAAAGAAATAATCATAGATACATTACGTTAAATTATATACTCACAGACAAATCCCCACCATGAAATGGATGGATAACAAAAGTATCATTGTTTACATGAATAATGCCACTGGAAACAAGAGAAATAAATAATAATGAATAAAATGTTTTACTATAATATTTTGAAGCCATTCTTTCGAAAATATATCACATAATATTTTATACGTAACTGGATAAAAAATATCACGGAAATACATTTTCTGATAACATTTGACACCATTTTTTTTATGATATATAATGTCATATTTTATACATAACATGATAAAATATCATGGAAATATATTTTCCGTTAACATTCGAGGTCATCTTTTACTTTAATATCATCATACGTTGCTCATTAAAATTTTTCAAGAGTGTCTGCTATATTGAAACTATATGACTTTTCATGAAAAAGTTTTCTTTCTTAAATATTATTGAACGTTAGTATTATATATATTTGAATATGAATATCAAATATTATTAGATATAAATAACTTCTATCTTAGAGAAATTTAACAAATGGTCGAATACCATTCAGAAAAAACACAAAAATATAAAAATAAAGTTAAATTATAGTGCCCATATGGCTACTATACAAAAATAACATGAAAATTACAATTAAAGTGGAAAATGAAAATTTAAAAAATGAACATTGAAGATAGAAATATAGTTATATCTTATATACTTTTATCTTTCTCAAATATTATTATATATCACTATCTCTTTAAACATTAGGGATATATTCAGAAAAATAATGAAAATATCTAAATTGCTATAAACGTTTGATAAATCGCTAATGAAGGTTTTGATAAGTGTGGGATTTCGAAAAACATTATATAACTCGTACCTGACCCCATTGCATGTGCGAAAGGCTGCAAGTGCTCCCGGATAATCTCTTGAAGTTCCATGATAGTAACAGTGCTCTATTTCCTGAGAGTACAGAATCAAAAGAACAATATTATTCGTCCACAGAAATACAATGGCAAGTCGAAATTTAATAGTTATAACGGATAATATTTTTGCGTTAATACCTGAGTTGATATTTGTTGCGCCCCTTCAGGAAGAAAGTGTTTTTGAATCAGATTAGGTGCGAGAAGATGCCTAAAAAAATAGAGAAATTAATAACTTAGAAACACACTTTGAGCATAAACTGTAAAAAGAGAAGCACAAATGTAGCTTGAAAAATCAACAAGATTAACGTTATGTGTTACATAATATACAGGGTGTCCTTTAAGTCCTACTTCAGCCTTTATCTCATTAACCGTTCGTTGTAGTTATAGTTCTAAAAATGCTCAAATTGTCGAAAAATCACACTGTACCAGTTACGACAGTGGAAATACAGTGTGTCATAAAATAAAAAAGTCTAAATTTTTATACATATACACCTCAAAAACCAAATTAAAAAGTTTTTGCCCTGTCTCTCCTCAGGCCAATAAATAAATAAACGCCGTTTTCAAGCGCACTATTCACTGATATATTTGAATTCAAAAATCGGAAAAAAGTTGGGAAAGAACAGCATAAACTAATGAACAACGCTTCTTCATCTATGCTCTTCTTCGCAATTTTTCTCAGATTTTTGAATTCAAATATCTCAGCGAATACTGCCCTTAGCAACACAGAACTTTTTTTGATAGCCTCAGGGAAAACAGGGCACCATCTTTCGATCTCGAAGTTGGAGGACGTGGGTAAGGGGGAGGGACATGTAAAAATTTAGATTTTTTTTAATTTTATGATACGCTGCTTTTTTACTCTTGAAACTGGTACAGAGTGATTCCTCAACATATTTCGAGCATTTTTTCAAACTAAAACCATACCTTCACGACGAATAGTTGATGAGATATAGGCCGAAGTAGGACTTACACGGCACTCTGTATGTCACTGTTTAAAACTGCATAAATGAAATTATTTCTATAATTACAATAATTATAAATTAATAAGTTATTAAAGCATCGTAACAAATATATAAGGTATGAGAAATTTTTGAGATAATAATTAATCTCACAAAAAATATAGATGGTTTCTAGAGCAGAAGTTTTCAACCCGGGATGGTGCCCTTGCCGTCCTGGAATATTCTAACGTTGGGAGAGGGAATAAACGTGAAAGTCAAATAGAAGAGCTACGACTGGTGGTGAAGGGAGTCACAGAGAGCTTTGAAGAAGCAAAGCTTTTTGAAACGTTGATTTCAAATGCTAGCGAACAAGAAATCGGACACGAGCATCGAGCACTCTGGGTACTTCACCGTGGTGCTCGCGAGCAACGGGTTGAAAAGATGCCCGATTTTACTCTTTCACTACCAATTTTATAACCTGTATGGGACATACATGTATACAGGTGGGAGTGAAAGGATTTAATACGTGAGCCTTTATTTTTTCAGCCAGTACGAGGTCCCAGAACACCAATTCGCGTGGGGGCCCCCCATAATTTTGAGACGCCCCTATTTAGGTAGAAATTCCTAACCCCATGGGATTCTCAAACTTTTTTCACCAGTGGCGCTTCTTTCCCTAATCAATGCTCACCCGCGGCTCCCCAGAATAATGTGACAAAGAATAACTTCGAAAAACTTTCGTCAGTGTCACCACTCAGTGGCGCACGCGCACTGGGGTGCCACGGTGCATAGTTTGAGAACCCTTGCCCTAATTCAAGAGGGAAGCTGAGTGAAATTTAGCATCTATCTCAAGGGGTAAGAGATCAATCTTACTCATTTGTTCAACAAAAGCACATTCAATAAGTAGAAAGCTCCCCCATCCAGGAAAAGGCGCCCCTGGATAATACCGGAGGGTCACGAGAAGAAAATATGGTTCAGAGAGGGTGAGACGTTGGGTTGAAAAGGTGGCCCAGAGCTTTTTGAAATGTTCGAAAAAAAAAAATCCATGGGAAATTAAGAAAGAACTAAATGTAATTGAATCACTGCCTTACACATAAACTAAATTCGCTAATTGGACTTCAATTACAATAGGAAAAATTGATCATCAAAAGTGAATACTAACGTGTTGAGCTCGAGATCAATGCGGAATTTGTAACTAAATGCTTTGATCATCAATGAGGTTTGATGATAATGTTCCCCTGTCTGAAACATTGAAATAAACACAAATAAAAGAAAAATAATTATTTTCATACTTATAAATATTTTGATGTTCACATCATGTAACGCAAGGAAATTTCAAAGAAGAAAATACAATTCGAGAATTTATTAAAATTTTTACCAAAATAAATATACGGGGTCATAGCTAACTCCTGCACAGCAAATCACTGGCGAATCGTTGATACAAATACAAATACAACGCCACAACAGGCAAATTACCCAACCAGGTGGCTGACTTAAGCACATCATGGATCCCCGAGCCATTTTTTGGAGGCCCTACCTACTACTACTACACCACACATGCACTCCGCCCACACCCCCCCCCCCGCGGAACCCCCCAACGAATCGGTACATGCGGGAATGTGCGTGTACGTGTAGTGAAACCTGACGTGAAGTTTTGTTGTTTCTCTGTAAATGCTTGTTATGTGTAGTGCTGCCATCTGCCACTAGTTTTTCTAACTATGAGTGAAGTGTTATGATTGAATGATTTATCGTTGTAGGACTGTTTCTCTCTGTGGCAAGACTTTTTAACGGGGAGATCGGCTCGCATTTGCGCCTTGAAGTTGGGAACCAGGCATACTTCCAGTTAAAAAATGTATCCAGTTAACGTATTAACTTTAGATACATCATTTATATTACCAGGGGCTGTATAATTATTAAAATAAAATAAAAATAACCTATTACAACCTGTCCTCAAAATCCCAATGAAGAAGTTGTATCCCTGACTCTCCTGAGGCTAACAAAATAATATCCCGTTTCTAAGTGAAGCATTCAGTGAGATATTTAAATTTAAAACCGGAAAAAAGTTGGGGGGGGGGGAGGAGGAGGAAACAGCATAAACTACAGACAACGATTCTGTTGTCAGTGATGTTTGAATTCAAATATTTTACATGGATTTTTTTTTTTTGGCCTCAGGAGAGACAGGGCAGCAACTTTCCAATCGGTTATTTGAGAACAGGGTGTCCGTACAAAAAGTTAATTTATTTTAATAACAAACAACCGCCTTGCAAATATGAATCACGCATATCTGAGGTCTACAGGTTATTTGGATACTTTTCTAATTTGAAGTATGCCTCTAGGATCAATGGTTCACTAGAAATTTGTGGCACGTGCTGTTAGCTATACACCCTGCATATTAGGAGTTTTACAAAATTGCTGTTGCCCTCAGGCCGTGATGAAAATGATTAAAATTTCTGTCTGTTAAGTATATTATTCATTACCGTGTGTGTGTGTGTGTGTGTTTTGTATTTTTTGTATATAGTTTTTTTGTACACGTATTTTTCCCAAATAAATGCAGTGGGATTTCCAGGAAATTCTCAGATTTATCTTTTTGTTACAGAATCCAGAAAAAGAAACAAGCTATGGGTTCAAAAGGAGAAAAAAAACAGCTATATTTCTATATTTTTCTTTAATTTAAATTTCTAAATTTTAATTTCTTTAAGTTTCTTTTCAACTATATTTTGTACACAAAATTTGCTTCCATTTCCAGAATACACCATACTGTATCATGGATTTTTTTTCTTATTTTTAGCAAATGCAGCAGACGCTTGTCGTTGTATTTCAGTCACTCTATTAAACCCCTTGCAATATCAATGACGTATTTGAAGTCTACACGTTATTTGGATATTTTTTCTAATTGGAAGTATGCTTCTAGGATGAACGGTTCACCAGTAATTTACAGTTCGAGAAGTTAGCTATGCATGCATCAGGGGCGTAGCCAGAAATTTCGTTCGGGGGGGGGGGGACCAAAATGACAGAACAATGGATTTGGCCATCTTTTTCCCTTTTTTCGGTAATTTTCTCACATTTCGGGGGGGGGGGGGGGAACCAGACCCCCAAGTCCCCCCCCTCGCTACGCCCTTGGCATGCATCCTGTATGGTTTATGATAAAAAAAAAATCTCGCACCTCAGTCACTTAATGTATGCGAATTCAAATCAGTCCGTCACCCCTAACAGCCAAACACGTCTTAATAAGAAAAAGAAAATGATTAGGATTCAAATCTTACTTTGTTCGAACTAGTTTCCCTCGTTGAGATTCCGAGCTTAACGTGCTGCCGCACCTGAACTGGATAAATGACTTCATAGAATCGACTAGGAATGCTAGCTATAAGACGCTCGTTTTCTGGGTACAAACGCTTGAGTCTTTCAGCAACTAAAATGAGATAAAACAGATAGTAACGGGAAACATAATTGAATATACCCATCAGCCAAAGAGCCTGACACGAATAATGCATAGCGATACATTACAAAACTGACTTCATTAAAAATTCAACGCACGCTATCTACTTGACCTTTTCTTAAGGATACGAACTCAGAGTACATGTCCTTAAATAGTAATCACTTTCATAAGGGTCTCATTTACCTTTCTCATGGGCAAAAGCGAAAAAAATTAGGCTCTAGTAGAAATATCATTGAAAATATTGTTTTAATCAAGCATTTATTTCAAATTTGATACATATATTTTAATTGTATATACTATGCTTATGGCAACACTTTGGTTTTCACATCTATAAACCACTCAGGTGAAGGGTTTTGGCAACAAATTTGGATGATCTTTAGTTAAGGTAATCGGTGAAAAATCTGGTAACCTTGTCCTAACCAACCCGCATGTTAGGAAAAGGTAGACGAGGACGGGAAACCAAAATTAGAAGAAAAGGACGAAAATCAATAGAAAAGGGGGGAGGACAGTATAATAGATAATTAGATAAGAAAAATTTTTCTTTTTACCCTCACTTCCTTTCTTTTCCCTCTATTTTCCTACTTTTTGTGTTCTCTTTCCCTCTTACATGTATACAGTTGGAAAATGCGGTTTTTGTGGGGGGGGGGGGGAGAGGAGTCACCAACAGAGTATAGCAAGAAGAAGAGGCGGGAAAACTACTTCGAATGATAGGGTTACAATAAAGCTTCGCGGTGGTGAGAGAGAGGAAAAGAAAACGCAGAGAACTGGTTTGAATTTATTGCACTCGCGTTTGGACGAAATATTTCGTACGTGATCGTGAATGGTTAATATTTATTTATTAACTTTCACACGTTAAGGGAAAAAAATGTGTTATTAACACCTATATCGCGCATGATGAAATAGAATAAGATCAGTGTCAGACAAACTGGAAAACAATTCTGGTGCCAGCCAAATTTTTCGAAGAGTCAATAGCATGGTTTGATTCTCACGAAGAACAGGTCCCAGATAATGTTTTATGAGACATTTCTGGAATTCAATGGCTTATTCCCATGTTGGATATTTCATTCCATGCTCACTATAATGGAATCAGAAAATTACGTGTCGTTTCCAGACTCCAATTTAGCAATCACAAATAGAAAATTTTAAGCACTAATATCGATTTTCTAGTCACCATGGCGCCTGAAATTCGTCAATCCCTGATCAATATAATTGATCAAAAATTGAATTAAATTAAAGAAAACTGTATAGTGTGCCCATCAAATGAAGCAGAACATTAAAGTTTTATTTACTCATTTTACTTAACATTGAATTTAAGGTATAAAATTTAAAAAATATTTTTTCATAAATATAATATTCATTAATGGATCTCAAATATTTTGCATCAATTGATAAAGTAAACAGTTTTCTCTATTTTGAATCAATTTTTATTCAATTACAGTTATTTATGTCATGCTATTTCCCTGTATCATGAGCTAGAGGTTTTGAAATATTTTTCTTACCGGGTTTGAAAATTTGTAAGAAAAAGAAAGAAGGTATTATAGACATGTAAAACATTGTATTGTGTGGCATAACATACCGTACAGCTTATAATTGACAATGCGTGTACCAAATCTGAAACAAATCAATGATTGAACAATATTTTTAATGATATTTCTACTGGAGCAAACTTTTGAGGCTTTTGCCCATGTTGAAAAGCAGGACATGAGAAACCCCATGGGACTAAAAAATCGGTATTGACGCCCAAAGTTTTCTGCATGTGATTGCTAAATGAGAGTCTGAAAACAACTTAAAATTTTCTGATTTCAGGACAGTGTCTTTTAACATGGGTAAAGGATATAAAGTCCCGGAAAAAAGTAAAAAAAATCCTTATTTAGGACCGTTTTTCTTGAGATTAAAATCTTTCACAGCTCCTAAGAATTTTTCTGGTGAATAAAGTATTTTTTTTTTATTTGTCAAACCCTGATGAAGGTATGAAACTCCTTAAAAATAGCATTGATTCAATTTTTAGCGTAACTCGAAGCATGTTGCAAGCACGAGCAATGCATGAAAACGAACGGTAATTTGACACTTCTGGTTTCTCAGTGAATTAAAAAACTGCGCAATAAAATATGAAGCATTAACTCTTTTTTTCTTCTCGTTGAAACTAAAATGGAAATTATTTTTATACACAAAAAAAAAATTACTACTTTGATAAAAAATATTATCCACTTACACCGTTTCCAATATTAAAATAGAACGACAATACACAATTTGAATCACAAATTAGTGCCCGAGAGATAGGAAAAAAATGAGAAAAAGGAGCGGGTCAAACTATTTAAATTAATATGCCTGTAAATTAATATACATTCGGAGAACACGCAGTTAGAAAGTAATGATATCTGTCGTAGGAAAGAAAATGAAATTATTTTTACGGGGGAGATAAAAAGTAATGTTCATGAAGAATGTAAGTAATAACGAGAGATATGAAATAACATTCAAATATATCAATTAAATTGCTCGGAAAACTAATTTCTTCCAGTAAAAGGAATACAAATAAAGAAGAATTAATAAATAATCATTTGAAGGATTCTTTAGATATGGTATGAACTTTGAAGTAATTTTTCTTCTCCATGGTGGAAAAAAAAATGTATATATATTTGAAAACACGCGAAAATCGGCAGCTGTGAATTTGGTTCATATTTAGATTAATTAAATCTGAATCTCTCTTTTTTTTACTCAATAATTTGATTATTATGTATGTTTTTTTATCCATAAGAGAAATTTCGAACTTCATCCAATTACTCTTTATTGGCTTCGTTGAAGCTCTTGGTGAAGAGGGAAAAAAACCCAATCCCCCAAAGAAGCTTCAATAAACGGGCAAAAGGGTGCCTTGCTCTCTTCTCTTTTGGAATGAAAGTCAGCGGAAAATGTTAAGAAGCAGCCACATAGAAATTCTTGAGGGCAGAGAAGAAATAATAATAATAGTAAGAAAAAAGTGGAAAGAGAAATGCCAAAAACATTAATTAATAGCATTAATTAATTCGTTTTCAAGGTGTGAGACGACGACCGTTGCCAGCGAGAGAGAAAAAAATGTCATTGAAATGAACTAATCGATTTCCTTTAGACTGGAATTATCGGGATCGTTTCTGAATAAATCAATGAATAGTAAACTGTTTAATTTATCTTTCTTTTTTTATCAGTAACAAGTCGTGAATGTCGAGATGTTCTGCTTGACTGTAGCTTTCCGATAAATTTACATTGACATACTCTTTTCTTGTCCTTTTCCTCTTTTGCGAGTGTCGTTTCTCATTTACGAAGACTGATTAGAGTGGGACTTGACAGTTACAGACACTGATACTTAATTAATTAAATGCGATGCTCAAGAATCAGAGACGAGTGTATCAATGATTTTATAATGGTTATGATACCGTACATTTAATATTTCTTCCTTTTACTAAACAATTTTTTTTCTCACAAAATTTTAAAGTTTTATAACGATTTATTATCGTTTTAAAAATCTCGAGTGTTTTATAAGAATTATTGGTCCATTTAAAAAAAAATTTTCTCTCCAGTTATCGAGCTTGAAAATGCTTGAAACTTTACTTCTGTTCATTCAAATCAGTGTTTCTCAAAGTGGGTAAATTCGCCCTCTGGGAGGCGATGGAATGGTTTTGAAGGAAATAGTAGAAGCGACGGGTTTAGTATAGGATCCTATGGGTTAGCTTGAGTTGGGGGCGATGAGAAAAAAAGAAGGTAGTGATGAAACAAAAAGTTTAACCCTCTATCGTTCACCTCTATTTAAAACGTATTGATTTAAAATTTAAACGTATTGAAAAATTATTATTATTATTATTTACAAAAACGGATGTAAATTTGTGCTGTTTGCATATTTTTAATTGAAGCAATACATCAACTTGGCAAATTAATTAGAGTGTATTTTTTAATTGGTTAAAACAATTAAAGGTAAAATATATAGTTCGCCTATATTTTAATGTTATCTCTAAGCAGATAAAATCTTGCTTGGCGAATTCAATAGTTTTTACCTTGAATTACCAGGGAATTGGATATTTGTTTCCAATGACAAAAAACAAATTTTTTTTTCGAATATATTTAATACTTTCAAATTTATTTTTTAAGGGTCTCGATTTTTCTATTTTTCACGGAAAAACGCATGAACTGACAGACAATGATGGTGGCAATATGACATGGATCTACGTCTCGTGTTTACTCGATACACGAGAGAAATGCGTTATCCAGATTTCTATGTCTCTTTCTTCAGGTAGATCATAAAATAACTCGTTTCCTTTATTTATTTATTTTTTACGGCTTTCACGTGTTCGTGATTTTTTTTTCCTGAAAATTTATGAGAAATTCGAGATTTTAGACATTGAAATATTTAAGCTCTGTTCACATTGCCGTGTAAATTGACGCCAAGGTTTCAGATAATTCAGGAATTTTAGGAAATCTGAACGACAGCCATGTAATGCTATCATCAAAATGGTGAATTTGGAATTTATGACGTGAATTTAGATTCATTATTATCAGTCAATATGACGTCCTCTATTTATCCACAGGATGGATAAAAAGTTATCAGACTTTTTAAAAATTCGCAAAAAATTGCTTTAGAGGACGAGAGGTGTACGTTAAAATTCATGCAATAAATTTTTTTGGCAATAAAAATAGCAATTACAGTAGAATGTGAACTATCCGGCCTAATGTGGTGAAAGGGCGGGCTGGATAAGCAGTTCTCAAAAAAGGACACCAACAAGTAATCAACTCTATCTAGATAAACATAACTTACATAGCCGTATTTTCTACTGAAATGACACTAAAAAATGTGCTTTTTAAAATACGAAAAAAAAAATTGAGATAAAAAATTATTGCAATTATGAGTTTTTTGACCATATACTAGCCAGATATATTCAAATGTATATGGGACCATAAAGGATCAAACTATGATCTAAATAATCTAAATTTTTCCCCTCAACAAAAATTATGTTTCATCAGTTTCAAAATTTGAAAATGAATTTAGAGAACTAGCTAGAACTTACTAACTAACTGAATCATAGAATTTAGCTAGTTTAAATTCAAAAGAATTATCTAAATGCGGCTTTTGCATTCATATCAGCATTTTTTGCGGATCATCAATGAATGATTTTCCACACAATTTTGAAATGATGAAAATGAGATGTTATGGTGTTTGGTCTGTATGAGATGTCGTAAAATGTTTCAGTCCATTTCAGGAAATTCGTTTGGCAGTCTAGAAGAAACTAAAGACTTAAAAATGTCCTCTCCATTGCATTTTAGAAGCATATCACACTGAACATCGATCGATATTTGTTCTCCGACTATATAGTTTCATGGAATGTATTTGTGAATCGTACTTTTAGGAATTTATATAAACTGCTGAATTTGGAACAGTTGGTTTTATATTTTCATGATTGTCTCTTTTAAGACATCATGATTCAACCTCATCTTCTACACTAAACAAGTTTCAAATCATTGATTCACGTATAAAAAAACATCTTTCAGACTTCACAAGTACTTGTACAAAAGTTACCTTATTATCTTATTTTAATATTTAAAAAAAATATTTAAATATTAAAATATTAAAATATATAAATATTAAAATATTAAAATATATAAATATTAAAATATATAAATATTAAAATATATAAATATTAAAATATATAAATATTAAAATATATAAATATTAAAATATATAAATATTAAAATATATAAATATTAAAATATTAAAATATATAAATATTTAAATATTAAAATATATAAATATTTCGTTAAAATTTTTAATTAAAAAAAACACATTGTAGGTGAAACATCCTTTCGAGATTACCCAATAACTTTCAAGACATATTTCTGATCAATACACCAAAAAGCACCGATGGAAACTTCAATTCTTACTAGAAAACAGGTCAAACTTAACTTGTCAATAAAAAAAAAAAGCTATAATTCACTCTAATGGCTACAAGAGAATAAAAAATTAAATATACATGTACATATATATAGAAAAACAAAAATGAAATTTGATGTTATCCTGAAAACAGACGAAAAAAAAAAAAATAACAAAGCATCGATGAGTCTCCACTAAAAACCAGATGTGTCATTACTTCTCCAGGGTAAAAGCAAAAAATAACATTCGCTTCGTAATACAACCGCACATATCGGACACACACAAGCGCTTTCTTAATTCGATATTACAGTAACAAGATTTATCGGGAAACGTACCGCCAAGGAAAATGAAAATAAAATGGAACACACAACAGATATTCTTTTCTTCAGTGGATATATCACTACTCTTCTTTATATTCTTCTAGGGAAAAACCTTCCATCGACGGAAAGTGAACCGCATCAAGGAGAGATCGTTTTGTTTTTGGCGGCTGCCAAAGCATTCGAATTTATTTTCTATAGCGTCAAAGCAATTCCATTTCCCAACTACCCTTTTACAAGTTTTTTTCCTTCCATATATATATATATATATATACCTTGTTTCTTAGTAAGGAGAAGGGAATGATCACGATCATGGTAAGAAAAAAATAAAATAAGAAAAAACACGAAAAATGTGGCAAGAAGTAGATCGAAATAAGCCAAACAAACGACAGTCTTCCTCCGGAATAAACACACTTATGGTTAGAAAACATTGTTCTCTCTCCTCTTTCCCATTTCTACTGCTGATGCGATCTCTCTTCTTTATTTTCCATTGCATAATACATGACGCGAAAAGAAAAGATCCCCTCTCCTTTATTCCCCGGAAAAAAAAAGTGTCTGAAAATAATATTTTTCTTACTACTTTATTTTCTCAATTCAGAAGAGAATAAAATGCCTTTCACAAACGCAATATAGTGTCGTAAAAATCTACAGGAAAGTCCAACAACCGTGAAAAATTCCTTCAATAACAAAAAACAACATTTTTTTTTTTGAATATTCAATACTTTCAAATTCATTTTTTTAAGGGTCTCGATTTTTCTATTTTTCACGGGAAAACGCATGAACTGACAGACAATGATGGTGGCAATATGACATGGATCTACGTCTCGTGTTTACTCGATAAACGAGAGAAATGCGTTATCCAGATTTCTATGTCTCTTTCTTCAGGTAGATCATAAAATAACTCGTTTCCTTTATTATTTATTTATTTTTTTTTACGGCTTTCACGTGCTCGTGATTTTTTTTTTTCTGAAAATTTATGAGAAATTCGAGATTTTAGACATTGAAATATTTAAGCTCTGTTCACATTGCCGTGTAAATTGACGCCAAGGTTTCAGATAATTCAGGAATTTCAGGAAATCTGAACGACAGCCATGTAATGCTATCATCAAAATGGTGAATTTGGAATTTACGACTCGAATTCAGATTCATTATTATCAGTCAATGTGACGTCCTCTATTTATGCACAGGATGGATGAAAAGTTACGACTTTTTTAAAAATTCGCAAAAAATTGCTTTAGAGGACGAGAGGTGTACGTTAAAATTCATGCAATAAATTTTTTTGGCAATAAAAATAGCAATTACAGTAGAATCTGAACTATCCGGCCTAATGTGGTGGAAGGGTGGGCTGGATAACAGAAAAGCCGGATAGGCCGGATTTCTATAAATGCTCACTTCCCACCCCGATCATACCATCAAAACATCATTTTAATAAAAAAAAAAAAAAAAAAACTCCTATTCATATTTTGTGACCTCTTGGTACAGGTCAGTGTTTGCATGTTGATGCCAAAGTACATGTACATGTTGATGCCAAAGTACATGTACATGTTGATGCCAAAGTACATGTACATGTTGATGCCAAAGTACATGTACATGTTGATGCCAAAGTACATGTACATGTTGATGCCAAAGTACATGTACATGTTGATGCCAAAGTACATGTACATGTTGCTGCCAAAGCCCGAATTTCCCCACTTCGCGAACTGGTAGACCCGGCTAATGTCCGAAAGTCGGCTTTCGTCGTGCTTTGGCCGACTCTCATATATCTATCATTATACGGGGTGATTATAAAAAAACTATCCCGACATATGGGCCCCTAACTATCATATCATTCACAGAAACTGAATGAAATTTTGGCATAAGGTATTTTGAGGTATGCGCGCAAGAATGATATGGAAAACAACAGTGTCACTCTAACAGTTACGGTTACAGTGAGAAAATTTCGAAAATATCAAATGGCAACACCAAGTTTTTTGTATTGGAATGCGATCTCCATACTGCAAAACACTAAATAGCGTTGGAATGGCACCTGTAGCACGAAAATCCCCGGAGCTAGGCAAGGAAAAAGTAAAAAGGACTTTGCCGTGCACCAGAGCATTAATGTTCGTTTCATTCGACACACCGTTTCTTCGGCTGAGATCCCAGCCTGATTAGTCCTCCACAAGGTCATGTGGAAAATTTGTGAAACACAATAAATTGCTTTATTTCATGCTGCTTCTCTGTCCTTATTGGTTGTCCTCACTTTTAGCCTATCTACCGCCGGTGATTTTCATGCTACAGTTGCCGTTCGAACGCTATTTAGGGTTTTTCACAATGGAGATCACATTCCAATACAAAAAACTTGGTGTTGCCATTTAATATTTTCGAAATTTTCTCACTGTAACCGTAACTGTTAGAGTGACACTGTTGTTTACCATATCATTCTTGAGCGCATACATCAAAATACCTTATGCCGAAATTTCATTCAGTTTCTGTGAATGGTATGATAGTTAGGGGCCCATATGTCGGGATAGTTTTTTTATAATCACCCTGTATATCCCCTAAAAATGACCCCTCTTATTCGGGGTCATCGGCACGTCATCATTTTTTTTCTTTTTGTGATAATTATGTCAATTTATAATTAGCTATAGTTAACCATAATTATTACGGTTAGCTATGACTACTCTAAGAAGAGGAATGTGTACGAGGTGCATGTACGATTAAGTAGTACTAGTAGTATGACAACCCTAACGATGAAAGGATTCAGCATATCGATAACTTAGTGATCCATATAAAGGAATCGATATATAGGGGGCCGGCCAAAGCTCAGCAAAAAAGCACGAAATTCGGAAATTGGCGGGATCATCTGGGCTTGCGCGAAGCGGTCAACTTCGGGGCTTTGGCGTAACATATACATAATGTAAATGCTTGTTATGTACTGGACTGTACGTTTTAAAAAATTATTACAGAAAAAGCAAGTCCAAGAATATAAATATTGTTACGAGAAATTATGTAACTAGTCATTATCATATGTAAAAATGAAAATTTACGCATTCCTCTGTAAATGTCGCCAAATTGGCAACAAACTTAGCGAAGTTTGGTGACAGCTCCGATGATTTGGCGACGTCGTGGTGCCAAGAGGCCAGACCGGATAGTACGGAGGCAGGACAGTCGCGAGCCGGATAGTCGAGATTCTACTGCATCTATCTCAAAATTTCTCCTGCAGGTGACGATGCGTTCTCTATGTCATTATATTACTTTAAAATCATTTTAATCAGTCAAGTTTATATAGTCAATATTTGTGAGAGAAACTGTCGTGAAGCTAAAACACAACTGATTCGATTCCTGTTTGAAATACTCTACTACTGCTACTTAACCATACATGCACCTCGTACGCATTCCTCTAACGAATTGATACATGCTGGAATATGACGTATTTATGATGTCAAAATTGCGATTGTTTCTGCTGGTGTTGCTAGCACCCACAGATGCCGTGTCTTTGAAATACACTGCACGGCCAAAAAAGGAAAGCCTATTATATCCAGCCCCGGATTTGGAAATAAATTATTATTAAGGCTTCAGCCAAATTTCTTGAGAGTCAAACATTTTTTTTTCTCATGAAAAATGGTTCTAAATAACTCTTTTTCGATTTTCCCGCGCAACTTGATAACCCTTTTAGATGTTAGTAGACACACAGAAATAAATTCCAAAAAGGTTTTGTTGTCTTCAGTGATGTAACACACAGACAATTAAGCACTAATACTAATTTTTTTGTCGCTATTATGAAGGTGATGCTGTAGATAGGCATTGGTCTTAACCCTCTATGGTCCCATGTATATTTAAATATACATGGCACATACATGGTAAAAAAAAATCCCATTATACTAATTTCTTTTCTCAGTATTTTTGGTAAATTTTTTGGTCTCATTTCATTATAAACTACGACTATACAGGATGCTGCCTTGGAGTGGCAACAAACTCAGAGGGGTGATATTAGGCATCAAGAGGAACAAAAATTGCCATAGAACATGGTATTGCAAACCACGTTTAGTCGGTAAAAATCGCAAAAATACTTCCTAACTGTGTGACTTCAAGTGGGACAAAAATGCCAATAATAAGTAGAAAAAACATTTATTTGATAGCATGATTATATACAACACAGCCTGGTGTACAAAATAAAGTACAAAGTAAGTACAATAATAAATGCAAAATAAGTACACAAAAGGTAAGATAAATAAGTACAAAAACCGGCAATTTACTCGGCAGCATGATTACAATACAGCCTGTGCAGCACATTTCAATGTCAGAAAGTAGACGAAGAGAAATTATCACAGGAGATTTTGTACTTATTATTGTATTTTATTTTGTACGCGACAAACTGTGTTGGAATCATGCTGTCGAGTAAATGTTTTTTCTACTTATTATATGCCATTTTGTCCTACTCGACGTCACACCCTTCATAAGTATTTTTGTGATTTTCACCGACAAAATATGGTTTGCGATACCACATTCTACGACAAATTTAGTTCCCCTTGATGCCTAATATTCCCTTCTGAGTTTGTCGCCACTTCAAGGCAACATCTTGTATAAGTACAATACTTTTTTTTCATACTTTTGTTTTAAATCTAGAAAAGAGTTGAAATTTTGAACGGTAGGCATCTAATGCAATCAGCAAAAAAGTTACATTTGGAATTTGTGACCCTGAATTCATAGATCCATTATATTTGGTCAAGATGACGTTCTCTATTTATGTACAGGATGAATTAATATTTACCTGACTTTTTGGAAAGTCACAAAAACTGCGTTAGGGGACGAGGAGCCAAAATTTAGGCCACGAATTTTTTTGGCAATAAAAACAGCAATCATTTCAAAATTTCGCCTGTACGTGACAATGCGTTCTGTGTCATTATATTTTATGTTTACCTTGTCGGTGTGATTTTTTGAGAGCTTCTGAAACTTTATGTGTTCAGAGATTTATATAATCACACAAAATTTCGGGGAAATTGAAAATAAAGTCAAAGGGATTGAAAAACTATTCAAATTTGCTAAGCACGATTTTGTGTTTACAGAAAATATTAAAATCAGAACTTTAAATTTTACCCTCAAAACTAACCATTTTATTTACTTAAAAAACCCACTCTAATTCTCTAATTAATTAAAGTGCTGCGTTGATGTATTATTTCGAGTAAAAAGAGTAAAAAATATGTTAACAGCACCAATTTACATCCGTTTTTGTAAAAAAAAATTAAATTTAATGCGTTTTTATGGGGGTGAACAATAGAGCGTTAAATTGAGGAAATTTGTTGAAAAAAACTAAGCATCATATAAACACGTATATTGGGGGCACACCGTCAAGTTTGAAACTAAAGAGGTCTTGGAACTGTATAGACAGAAACCTGAGAAGTCGTGCTGTTTCTGGCTAAGCAAACCAGTTTTGATTAACAGTAATGTTAATACATTAGTAATGATGGAGTAGTCAGTGGTTTTTGTCAAGCAGCTTGCATAATAGTAATTTTATTACTTTTTTTTTAATATTTCAAGCGGCAATAGTTGCGTAAGATACATTTTCTACTTTTTGGAATGTATTAATTGTTTTTATCGCTTGGAACGAAATTAAGCAACGAAATTAAAAACTTACTCCAATCAATTGATTAAAAACATTAAATGCGATCCCAATGAACTTTTAACAGTTTTTATTCTATTTTCCGAGGTCAAGTAAATGACATTACATCACCGTACTTTCATATATTTGAGTTTAATTCAAAATATCTTCATTTTATTTCAAGACAATTTAATTCTAATAAACTAAGTGAAGGAAAATATATACTCAACTTCAGTAAAAAAAAAGCACAATTAGCAATACAAGAAAAATGTAGCCATTTGCATTTCAAAACTCCGCTAGTAAACATTTCCGAATTTTTATTTTGCTAACTCAATAAACTATAAAATATTCGTATCTTTATTTTTCTGCCGCCAATATTTATTCAATTATGCATTGAAAGGGTTCAAATTGTCATCACCCATTAAGATCATGACATTTCAGTTGGATTCATTACCGTTGCAATTACGAAGAACATTTTCACATTTATTTCTATCCTTTAAATGTCCCGACTGATAAATAATTAGAATGTAAAGAAAAAAAATGCACATAAGTCATACCTCTCATTTATATATATTCTTCCGTCAACAGCAAATATACATTATTTGTTGACTTCAGGCGATTATGAAATTAGTAAAAGCTTCTTTTTCCTTTTAATCGTTAATTATTATTTTAATTCTGAAAGGCTTTAACACGGTTTCCTTATTTGCCGTAGTTGTCAAATACGATGCGAGAAAACTCTCTAATAATTATAGAAAGGAAGGTAGAATGAGAGTGAAAGCTTGTAAGAGCCATGTAAAAAAAAAAAAAATAAGAAGCATGCGAGAATGTTCTAGAGAGACAGGTCAAATAGAATAGCAATGGGATTTAAGTGATAAATTAAAAGATTAATTGAATAATAGATGAATATTATTAGAACTACTTACTAAGAGGCCGGCTGTCATCAGGAAAATCGTCGTAAGAATCAGAAGCTGAAATCACAAATGAGTTAGTGTTAAAAGAAAGGGTTAAAAAAAGAAGACAGAGGAAGTTAGAAATGAGAGGTTAAAACAAATCAGTAGAGAATTAGAAAAACATTAACGCAATCACATTAAGGAATTATAGAAGAAATAATTAAGACATAGAGAATGAAGTCATTCATGCAGGAATTTTTTTACACTGAATAATGAATAGAGCCCAGATCAAAGACATATGCACATTGCATTTGCATATTTTGTCCCTTTCTTTAGCATTAATGCATATAAATGCATAAAATCAAAGAATTTTCAAGATAAGGGCATACTTTAAATTTTTACAAAATCTCAATCACGTTTTTTTTACAGTTTTTCAAATGAATATTGCTCATAATATTTTCACAACATCAGTATTTTTTTTTTTTTCGTGCAGGTGGGATTTAGTGATTCATTTTCTATATCATAGCATAGCACGCTCAAAATTGAAATATTATACTTATGGGTTGAGTTATTTATGTAAGCACAAGAAATTTGGTAGTTTATACCAGTTTGATGAGAATGTTGTGAGTTGTAAGTTGAATGTACAACATTGCCGACTCAACCCTCATCAAATGTTAGCTTCGCCTTCGATGGGCCATAACTGGAAACCGCGTGCTTTATTTGTTTGCCATATGAGTCACATGCTAAGTGTTAAATATGAGGTAAACAAAAAATTGGCCATTTTGACGCTATTTCTAGAAATACCAGTAACATAAATTCCTTTGTTTTTGGCATTTAGCTACTGAGCAGCTGGGACTAAAACTAGAAATTAGAAATTTCTAAACATAAAAAATAAGTAGAAGTTATTAGTACACATATGTAAACATGTAGGGATATTTTTTTCAATGAATAATCCACTAAGAAATGGAAAATATGCATTTTATAAACATATCAGCTTTTTTTGCATGTTGATATTTTTTTATAACTCATATTTTCGCATTTTTCTACGTATTTTGGAATTTTTAACTTTTTCAGGATGCATATTTTGGCATTTGTAAATTTATATTTTGAAATTTTTATGCGCATATTTTGGCATTTGTAAATTTATATTTTGACATTTGTAAATTTATATTTTGACATTTTTATACGCTATTTGCATATGTTTAGTGCATATTTCACCATTTTTTTAGTATATATAATCCACGGGATATAGTAATTACAATTACTGTAAAAACTGTTACTAATTACAATTACTGTAAAAGCTGTTACTAATTACAATTACTGTAAAAACTGTTACTAATTACAATTACTGTAAAAACTGTTACTAATTACAATTACTGTACAGACTGACGCTTTCAAGAAAGAGGTTCTTAACCGAAGGATGGTTTCGGAATTGTTCTTATTAGTCAAATATCAAGTTGCATATGCTCTATCTTGCATTTATTTAATTTAGACCTCGAACAAAACAATTCATATTTGCCTTGGATTTTTTTTTCCATACTGCGTGACAATAAATTTGAATCGTGTAAAATTTAATTGCGAATATTGCTTTATTCCTTCAACTGCTTTTTAGTGCATTATTACACAGATGCTCAAATATAATTGCCAGGTCAATTGCCTGGGAATCAATTGAAATTTTGAAACTGGAACTAAAATTGAAAATTCAACTGGGGTGGATCAAAAATTAATCGATCATAGGCGGAGTTAGAGTTGGAAGTCTGGGGGGAACGGTCATTACTGCTGGGGGGGGGCACGATGATGATGATGTCAATTCATCTATACGTATATGCATTAGATCAGTCGACTCCACCTTTGAAGCTGGGGGGGGGGCGGCAATGCCCCCCCCCGTATCTCCACCCATGTAATCGATTAATCTAATTTTAATAGAATATTTTCAAATGCTAAAAGTTTATAGAGGTCCAGTATTAAGCTATAGTACACAGGGTGGTTATTAATAAAACTGACACCATTCAGACGTATATAGCGCCTATTCTGATGAAACTGGGTATATAGGATATATGGAGTATAGGGGGGAGGGAGGCAGAAAGATTCAATAAGAAATGGTTAAATTTTCGACCACCAGGTGAAAAAGTTGCGTTTTTTTTTAAAGCAGTTATCTTTTCCCTACGGTTCAAATAACGTATAAACCAAGTTTCAATGAAATATGCTTATCACAACGGGCGCTACATAGGTCGGAGTAGTGTCAGTATAACTAAGCTGAGTAGCGTCAATCGAATTATACTGACCTATGTAGCGCCCGTTGGGGTGTACGTATTTCATTGAAACTTGGTATATACGTTATTTGGACCATAGGAAAATTGATATCTTGCGATTAAAAAAAAAAACTCAACTCTTTCACCTGGTGGTCAGAAATTGAACTTTTTTTTTATTGAATCTCTCTTATATACTTCCTATATACCAAGTTTCATCAGAATGGACGCTACATTCACCTTAGTGTCAATTGATTTATAACCAGCTTGTATTAAAGGTAGTATATTAGAATGCAGGGAATATCTGAGTGTGTCCCAAATAGTACTGGAGGGAGGGTGGGTAGGTGTTAACTCATGCTTCCCGAACACCAAAACTGCTGTACACAGTGGAGACAATAAATTTGTGACAAATTTTGAGCCAAATGAATTTTTCTTATAAAAGTCCCATAGAACTCAATTTTAAAATGTCTTCATACCCAGTTTTCGTTGAATAAACTTCTATATTCCCCCATACCGAAAAGTTTGATCAAAGTATTGATTCGAATGTTCTTGGATATGGTGGTCACTTATCTAAAATGTTAGGAAAGCCACTAATATTTAAGACGCTTTAAGTCGGTTTCATTACATTAATCAAATTAAATTACAAACTATTGATGAAAATTTTGATTGGATCGATCGAGCCGATTAAAGTTGATCGATAAGCCGGACTTCATTATTGATGAATGAAATTTTCACTTGATTATATACACCGCTAGAGATGATAACGATATTTTTCTCCTCTAAGTAGCAAAATATGCATCTGCGGATTGTAAGTGTGAATTACTGCCAAAGCCAAAGGTGGCCACCTCGTGAACTTGCCGGCCCAGTTGATCCGGCCAATGCCCGAAATTCGGGCTTTCGCCGTGGTTTGACAGGCCCCTATATGTCGATCCCTATGTGCGGATCACTAATATATCAACATTCAGATTCATTTTATCGAGGGTTTAGCTAACCATAATAATTATGATTAACTATGGGTAATTATATTAAATGGCCATACTTATCACAAAAAGATCCGCCCACACGTTGATGACCCCGAATCATAGAGATCGATATAGGGATACATGGGGGGGGGGGGGGATTTGATATATAGGGGCCGGCCAAACCCCGGTGAAAGGACATCGTCCGAGTCAGCTGGCTAGCCAGTTCGCGAAGTGGCCAACTTTGGGCTTATAATGTCAGAAAAAAATAACACAATACAGAGGAAAAAAACATAAATACATCATATTTTATCCCCATCATTAAGCTCTGATGTGACTATCTATAACACTACGTCGATATGCTCTGTGGTCACAGAATTTCACTTGTGCAACTGCCTGCAGTGTTTCTGCTATTTCACTTCAGAAGGGGACCCTCCTGTCCCACAGCGTGATCACTGCTCCCATGTAGCCCTCTACTGAACAAAAGCGCTTTTAGGATAATGCACTTGACCTTTTCCAAATAAAAAAAAATTTATACAGAAACGTACTTCGACTTCTTCACTGGCAGATGAGTGAAAATTGATATACCACTCTATTTTCCAACTCGTCTAGGTCCCCTGTAACTCAGGTTAATCAGAAAACCCGGATTCTACCGAGTAACAGTATACCTATAGCGGGATCCGGAAATTAGACATTCAAGCGTCTTTTTCCGAAATCATGGGTATTCAACTTGCGCGTCAATTACACCTCATCGAGTGTAAAAATTCGCCAAAGGATGATGCTGCAACGCGAATGGTATCAGATTTTGGATTGAAAAATTAAACTATAATTATTAAAAGTAAGGAAACCCACTTGTGTTTAATCGCATGCAATTCATCATCCACATGCAATTCAACATCATTAGATGGCTAACGGAAAAAGGCAGGTTGTGCACATTATTCAAACTCAAGGACAAAATGCAGTGATACCTCGGTATAACAACATTGTGCGGACCAATAAAAATATCGTTACATCGAGAGGGAACATTATCATCACGTGCCATCAAATATATGTGGCTGCTGCTGTTGACATCTTTACTAAATTGGCATTGTTAGTACCACCAAACAATGCCCTTTTCTGAGTATTTATTTAAAGCAAAAAATTTTTATTGATTAGTTGAAAAACAAAATTCAGTTAGATGTGTGTATTGCCTCTGTTAAACGTTTTATTGCGATACACTTTGATGTATACACATAAAGTAGCGATACCGAAAACTTCATCAACACTTTCGGTGATCAGGTTGAACCAAATACTGATATTATTGCAGAGACGTCCTCGAAAGAATTAAAATATGTGACGAGTTAATAAATATACATAAGAATTTCTTTTCTTTCCGACAGACATATAAAGAAATATTGTTGTAGCTGTTTCAAAATCTCAAAAAATATCGTAATGTGGAGGGATTTATAATAGCAAAAAATATCGTCATATCGAGAGTTTAGACGATTCCAAACAAGATTTGAAAAAATATCATTGTAGAAGGATTTATCGTTGTATCGAGTATCATTGTAGTGAGATTTCACTGTATTGAACACTTATATGCATAAGTATATCTAAAGTTGTGTGTATGTTTATGCGCCACCAATCAGTGAATTTTCACATTATTCAATAAATGACTAGCGCATCTTTTGAGTTACCTACTACCCGTATATTATATCATTTGTGACAAAAGAAAGCCCTCCACAGCCTCACCCGCCCAAAATAAGAAAGTAATTTTTACGCACACCCTGTACTTTTCCAAATATCAATTAGGGGTCATTCAAGTATTACGTCAGCATCGAGGGGGGTTTCCGATTTGCCGGCTTTTGAGGACAAGGGGGGGGGGGAGGGGGATTTGAAGGCTGCTTACGTCATCAAAAACCCTTTTTTGAAGATATGAAATATTCTAAGCTGCTGACGCAATTTTGCTGACAGGGGTGGAAGTGGGGGGGGGGGGCAATCTTTTGCTGACTTTTGCTGACAAGGGGGGGAAGGGGGCCAAAAATGACTGAAAATCTACTTACGTAATACTTGAATGGCCCCTTATGTATCTCTATATATAAAACCACAGTTTAAACCCCTTAAAACTCAGAGACAATACTGAAACTGCAGATTATTATTGACTACTTCAGTTTTCAAAAATTAAAGTCCAAAAAATTTATATTGTTGTACCATTCCCGTAAGTAATCCCACATACAGATCTTGGCATTTCACTCAAAACCGAATTATATATAGATTAATGCAGAGAGAGCGCAGCTCTTAACTATTCATGAAAATATGAACAGAGCAGAGAATAAACAAATATTATGTATTTAAAAAAACGAAAAAGATAACCTTTTTTTTAAATCCCTTTTCATAGCGCATAAACAAACCATTTATATGAATAGAAAAACCCGGACAAAATATATCATGGGCTTAAAGTAAGGGCTTCGATGTCTCTCAGAATAAGGGCAGGAACGGGAATACCAAAAAAAGAAAAGAAAAAAGAAGAAAAAGGACGGTTTGATAAATTTCTCCCCCAACGCAGAGGCCAATGACAAATGTCGTCTCAAAAGGGATTTTCAAATCCAAGTTTGCGGAAAAACAGCAAAAACCTTGGAAATGCCAGAGTTGACAAATAGGTGTATTTTGTGGCCTGGAGCGGGAGAAAGGGGAGCCTCTCCCCCGCCCCAGAGGCCCACGGGCGGTGGGAAAGGAAAATTCTCCCCCGCCGCAGCCCCGTACATCATACCCTCTCAGGTTTTTGAATGATGGGGGGAAAGCACAAAAATTCAAATATTTTTGGTGGAATACTGAAAGTATGGATAGGCAGAAAGAAAGTAATCAGATATTGTGTTGTGTGCACTGCTGCTTTCCACGTACGTCCAATTTCATTTCCCTGACCGAAACCAAACCATATACACTATACATATACCCACGTAAAACAAAACAATTTTTTGTTTTCATCCGGTACCATGTATTGAAGTGAATAAATCCAGACAGACTATATAGTGCATATTTTTATGTACGCTTGAATCCAAGCCGCTTTCTTTTGAAATAACTCGGCGTTATTTTTGTTGGAATTCCTCTCGCTATCTGAAACAAAAACGCGGAATTTTCCGCATTGCAAAAGTCAGTGAAAAAGTAAATAAATCCAAATTCTCCCTTTCCTCTGTTAACCAGTCCAATGTTTCTGACGTAATATTGCGTCGGAAGTTCGATGGAAGAAATTCAAAATTCCATTTTCTTCACTTATTAAGTATTAATTTCAGATAAGAATGTACCCTTGAGAATCTTTAGTATCAATACAGGGTGGGCAAAAAGTCCGTAGAAGCTTTAAAAATTCATAAAAACCAGAGAAATAACCTAAATAAACAACGGTTTACGAAGTTAGCATCGCTAGGTCACGGGAATTTTTTTAAGACAGGAAAAAAAAAACTAACTAAAACAGCCGATAGGTGGCGGTGACGTACAAAAGTCAAAGAAAATATACGCAAATAACGAACAGAATGCCTCCAAATCGTTTATTACAGCAGTATGTGTTACACATGACCACCACCACAGGAGATACCACATTGCAGGCAAGCCACAAATCCAGAAACGGCAGAATGCAGCAGGTCCACATACACGATTTACAACGGTGAAGTAGTTGTGGATCAGGAGCGCGTTCTTATGACCGTCTCATTTGCATATTTCCACCGAAGTCGCTCGTACCAGCGCCACCTATAGGCTGTTTTTTTTGTTTTTTTTTTCCTGTCCTAAAAAAAATTCCCGTGACCTAGCGATGCTAACGCTGCGCAAACCGTTTTTTATTTTGGTTAAGTTTCTACGGACGTTTTGCCGACCCTATATAATAAAACCTGTTTTTAACGGAACCCTGTATTAAGCGGAAACCTGACTTTAACGGAAAAAAATCGTGGTCCCGTGATTATAGTGCCAAGATACACAATAAAAACCTGGATTAAACGGAACCTATCTAACGCGGAAAAGGAAAAGAAAAAATTGTACCCTTGAACTTAAAATTTCACATATACACTGTCAGTGTTTGGTGACCAATGGACCAAAGGATCATACAAAATGTTAAAGTGCGCCACCAAAACTTTTTTACGCAATCTATGCTTGCAAATGTGAGTTCTACATCATCCTCCCTTAGATTAGCAGAAACCGTTTGTGCACACGATGCTGTGGTTTTGATAAGTCATATGTAGTAAGGGGCCGTTTAAGTATTACGTAAGCAAATTTTTAGCCATTTTTGACTCCCCCCCATGTCAGCAAAAGTCAGCAAAACGCTGACCCCCCTCCCCCCTTGTCAGCAAAATTTCGTCATCAGCTCTGCCCCTCTGAATCCTAACTCATATTTTCATAAAGGGTGGTTGATGACGTAAGCATTATCCAAACCTTCCCCCCCCCCTTGTCATCAAAAGTCAGCAAATCGGAAACCCCCCTCCCCATCGATGATGACGTAATACTTGAACGGCCCCTAAAGCAGTTGCTTCCTGATATTGTAACAAAATTTTTCGGAAAAGTAGGCTTTTCTACGGGAAAAATAAAAAAAAAATTAAGTTTGAATTTCCAAATGATATGCAGGACTTCAAAATTGTATGCAAACTGTTCGCATTCCGTGATCGCAAGGCTGATCAGGGCAGAAATTAATTAGAGAGAGAGAGGTAGAAACGAGGGCAACTGCCCTGGTGGCAAATTTTAGTTGGGAACTAAAACACTGTTATAAAGTCATCGAATTTTACAGTGGTACGGGCGGCAAAATCATGTTGCCCTCTTTCCCTCGCAAAATTCTCAGTTACGGCCCTGATGCTGAGGATTACATAAACATGGACGATAATAACTGAACCTGACACGACAGATACTGACGCCCTAAAAAGAATGTAAATGTCGTTATTTTAGAAGAAAAACAGTGCAGGTCGAAATTTTATCTTTGCTGTCAAAACCTGAAAAACACTATTTAGTAATTATAGAGATTAGCTATTTTTTTTATCTATTTTTAAAAAAAATTATTCACTTTATCTTCAGTTAATTTATTTTTATTTTATTTCAATCCCACCGGAGATCGTTACATAATTTTAAACATTACATCAATTGAACTTTTATTAAGCTGAAACTTGTATTGAACGGAAAACAATCTCGGTCCCTTACGATTCCGTTGAAGCAGGTTTTACTGTATATAAAATATGTTTTTCCTCGAATTTTTCTTTTGTTTTTTTTTTCCTGCTTTTTCTTTGGCCAGTAATACACTATAAAAGTTTTATAAAAAGTTCTTTTTTAAAATTTGAAAAATTCAACCATTAACATTATTGGTTGCATTTGCTCGAATGTAGCCTATGAGCTTTATCGGTTGGATTTTTCAAGTTTTATAAAAGGGATTTTATCAAATTTTTATAGTGTAATCCAGGCCTATGGAAGTTTTATAAAATTCTTTTACAAAACTTTTATAGTCTAATCCCAGCTTTTGCATAAGGCCGGGATTACACTATGAAAGTTTGGTAAAAAATGAAACTATGTAACTTTTAAAAAACAACCAATAAGCTTATTGGTTACTTTCGTTCGAATGCAACCGATACGCTTGTTGGTTGCATTTTTCTAGAGTTTTATAAAAGAACTTACAAAACTTTTGTAGTGTAGTTCCAGAGGATGTATTCTAGAATTATTTCTAAGGCCAGAATTGCACTATAAAAGTTTTACAAAAGCTCTTTCATAAAACTTGAAAAACCCAACCAATAAGCATATCGGTTGTATCCGAGAAAATGCAACTAACGATCTTATTGGTTGCATTTTTCAAGTTTCATATGAAGTCGTTTATAAAATTTGAAAAATGCAACCAATAAACGCATCGGTTACATTCGAGCGAATATAATCAGACTTACTGGTTGTTTTTTTCAACTTTTGTAAAAAATATTTTATCAAACATTTATAGTGTAATCCTGGTTTTAGGCAGGTATTACACTATACAAGTTTTATATAAAAGTTCTTTTATAACTCATACTGTAATTGGAAAAGGCGTGAAATTCGAATTGGGAAATCTTGAACGATTAACATGCCCGGTCAAGCATGTACATTGTAAAAGCGTAAATTGTAAGAGCAGCTTAAAATAATAGATGAGCAAAATCGTCATTCTCGAAAAATTGTGTTATCACTGGATTTATTTAAAAACATTTAAAAAACAAATTGATTTATTTACATTAAAAAATACCAAAGGCGATATAATTTTTTTCACGCCAGGATTATACTATAAAAGTTTTGTAAAAGTTCTTATGTGGTCATCTATTGAAAATCTGAAATTAGTCAAACAGCTAATTATAATTTTTCGCACTCTTGGCGTCGGAAAATAAATCACCAAGTTACAATTCACCTCGCTTATAGATTCATAACTGATTTACGGTATGGGATCGGACTAAGGCAGGCGCAGGCCTAGAATAGAATGGCAAGATCATGCTACTGAGAAACCGAGACAAATCCTGAAAAAAAACCGGAAAATAATAATCGATTATTATGCATAATCGCCGAGTATTTTGGTAAGTTTGATAAATTTCTCGACATTTATCACTTTTACCGGTGATTGTACATATTACCCAAGCGTCGTTGGTAAATTTAATAAATACTTGAAATTTATCGTCTTTATCTGTGGTTATGCACAATACCCAAGTATAATTGTTGAATTTGATACATATGAATGAAAAATTCAAATGAGCCTTGCATGTGGGATGAATATAGTCGGACCATGATATAATGGTAACAAATTTTACTATCGTACCCCGATATAATGATACAATATATGCATGAATTATCATGTGAAGTATATGATATATGATTTTTCATGTTCACCAACGTCGCAACACTTGGCGTATTATGCATAATCGCCGGTAAAAGTGATAATTTTTCAGTAATTACTAAATTTACCAACGACGCTTGGGTATTATGAATATTCGCCAGTAAAAGTAATAAATTCATCAAACGTACCAAGACGATTAGTGAGTGTATATATATATACTTGTTATCTTGCGTGGCACAACAAAGTACCTCGGCCCACACTTTGGAAAACACGGGCACATTTAAAGTATTTCCTGAGCAAAACGAAAGCAGTGCATAGGAAAAACACTATCTTCGATGAATAATTCGTGTACTGTATTTAGTTTCCTTAAAATTCTGGGAACATCCGGGGCCCATTGCTCTTATTATTAATGTTCCCCCCTACCCCCAATTAGAATACTATTATTTTAATCATCACCATGAGACAAAACCATTTTAGCGATCATTAAAAATCATTCCTAACAGTTTCGGGTTCACGTTAATTTACTTTTAATTATTCCGCATCGTGCTCATATTTAACAAGCCTACTGAATTTGAGTAAACTATTAACTCGGTTGTTATTATTATTATTTTTTATTTTTCCCGTCTGGTAAACATTCGTGAGTTTCCGGATGAGGGTTTTATTTATTCTTCCCGTTAATTAACGGCCTTGTTATTTGCACATCCATTCATTTGAATATCACATTCACACCGTTGCTATTTTATATCGAAGAAATCAATTTTCATCGGAAAAAGTACACTATTTTGGTGTTTCTTTCCCGACATCCTAACACAGTTTTCACGCAAACACAGTTCCGAAAAGTTTGAATTGCAGCAAACAATTTCTTAAACGCTTGATTTTCCATGTGATAATGATTTTACCATGAATTCTTATCTAATTATATTTGATATTTTTTTCTTATGCGTCATATTTATTGGAAAATCACAGAAAATAAATTGTAGACAAAAAATTCAGACATATCTGAAAAATTTATATAATGTCAATCGATTAGCGTATGAGAGAGCGGTTTGCAGTAAAGTAACTCGTGATTATTGAGACATTTGAAAATTTATTTATTTTGTATAAGAAAAATAATTTAAAACTTTATTTTAGGTATAGAAGTGAGGACACGAATCATTTGTATGTTAGCGCACAAGTGAACTAAAATTTAGCATATTTATATAGATGTGGAGTTTGGACTATATATATATATATATATATACAAAAATAAGTCGTACCATACGGGAAAACGTTTTTCTAAATTCGAACGACTGCATTTAATTTGGCACTGGCGATTTGAAGATGGACCGTGGCGTTATTCCGCAGAAATTTTTCAACGAGACTCTCCCTGGTCTCCTCATCTTGGTTGCTGGATTATTTGCTTTTAAGGAAAATGCTTAGCAATAAAATTTACTTATTTAATCACGTGAACCAGTGATTCCCTACCTGGGGCAGTATGGCACCCTTTGGTACCCTGAGACATTCAAAGAAGGCCATGAGCAAAGTGGAAGCCAAGTGAAAAGAAAACCATAGCAAGGAATCCACTAGATTAGTCGTTTATCTGCTTGATTGAGCCAGAATTAATTGAATTATTGATTCGTCACTGGTTTCAGGCGCATCTTGATGATTTCGCAAACGTCTGAGACTCAGACGTTTTTGGAGAGCTATTGAAACATGATTTATTCTTTTGGTAAGAAGTTCACATCCAAAAAAAGAATAACATTATTAAGGAATGCACAGGAGTGCCGGAATATATCTATAGAAAAATATGAATACGCTGAACAACAATGATTGAAAATTCAAGAATTGATGAGAATTCAAATCGATGAAAGAAATACGTAGTCGAACTTGGTTATAACGGCCTCGGTTGTAACGACACCTCAGCTATAAAGTCAATAATTGGAGGTCTGGGCTGATTCCCATTTAAAATAATATCAATGAACACTCAAAATACAAAAATTATACACCAGACAGCTGTTTCAAAGCCACTATCACGCATCGACTTCCGATCAGACCACGTGTTTGATTTCAGAGATTGGCCTGCGCTATAACAGGCTATTTCCCATATACAAGTCCATTTCTACAAGTCTATAAATATTCATCTCACGTGTTTGCAATGTTCACTTTTTTTCCTGTGAAATATATTTTCTGAACCTTATTACTGTAGAGATATTTTTCTTGCCAAGGGTTATTTATAAGTAATGTTTGGCGATTTCGCCGACTATTGGCAGCATGTTTGGTGAGAATCGGCTGCGATGTCACATTACTTCTCTCAATCTCCCATATTTTTCTCGATCAAATATGGTCACCATAATTATGATGAAATAAAAACTTTATTCAAAGTATTTGATTTCCTCTGATTATACTTTTCGTCAAAAACAGTCTTGGAAACTTCGGCCTCGGTTATAACGACTAAATTTCGTGGAATCTTCGATATCGTTATAATCGCGAGTTGGACTATACATTCAAGAATGAATAGAAAACGTTTACATAATTAATGAAAAAATAATTACAGAATTTATGAAAAATAATTACAGAATTTATGAAAAATAATTACAGAATTTATGAAAAATAATCGAAAATTATGAAAGAAATAATTGAAATTGATGAGTGAAATAATTCCAGTATTAATGAAAATTCAGAATTTTTACGAAAGAAATAATTTCAGAATTAGTGAGAGCTTCCAATAATTTTAGGGCCTCCTGTTTGATTCGGAGCCCTGGGTATAGACCCCGTTGGCTCAACTGTTAAGACGGCACTGACTGGTGTATGTGTTTCAAAAATTTCGAAAACTAAACATTTTATTTATCAATAATATTTAATAAATATTTCCAAATTAGTAATAGACCAACGGATGTTGAAATTGATTCTTGTTGATCTTGGGTCGCTGTTGAAAATGGTTCTAAAATTCACCAGTCCTAAACTATCCCCGTCGTTTTTTACTCACTGACCAGACAAACCTTTTCGGAATAATTTTCCACCTCCAAATGGACGTGTCAAAATACCTACTGTACTTCGAGGACCCGAAAGAGAACGAAATGGCCTATTTATACGCTATAAAAGCTGATTTTACTCTTGGACAAATAGCAAAGAATCCATACTAGGAAAAGGGGGATAAAGAAATGAATAAAACCTTAAGGAAATAGCTTTACTTGTTTTTTCTTCTTCTCGTATAGCCCGGCTTTATTCTTATCCAAGGTCCTTAGAGTCAAGCTGATTTAAATTTCAAAAAATATATATACAGTATAAAAAAAAGAAACTTCACAGAAGCTTGGAATTTTCTTTTATAGAGAAAAAAGAATAGGTAAAAAGAACTGAAAAGTCTTTGAAGAGGAAGCCCTAAAAGAGGTTTTTGATGCAGTCGCATGTTCTGGAATTTATCTTGACTTCAAGGATCCCCGAGAAAAAAAGAGAGCGAATTTCACCATTTCACTAGTATGGAGGAAAAATCTACTCCGAGAATAAATAAAGCGTGTTATATATGAAAAAAGAACTTCAGGTTTCGTGATTTCAACAAGACTCTTTAATCAACATAAAGTAAATAAATAAATAATGGATGACTGAGAATAACGAATTGTTTGAATTGAGAAGGAAAAGAAAAAAGACCGTGTTTACTACTTCAGAACTGATACACTTTAATGTATTGTTTGTTCACAGAGACGTTTCTATTACAACAATGTTACTAATATAAGATTCTATTTATGTTAAGAGTTAAATTATTGTGAACCACCTACAATTCATACGTAGTATTCTTTTTAAACTATTAATTACAATCATTGATATTATATATGTATTTTTTTTAATATGGACCGTTATTTTCAACAATTGAACCGCGGCTTATCCCATCACAAATTTTCTACAGTTTTAATGAATTTACTTGATAAATGTTTTATCTGGGCCTTATGAATGAATGAAATGCGTTAAGAAAAAAATACCTTGAAGTAGAGATGGGTGGTGATTTAGTGGTGTAAAAGCCACCTGTGTAAAATGTGAAATCTATGAATTTTCTAGATACAAATTCTAATTCATAATTTTGTTAGTAAATATTAAAAAAAAGTGAAGTTTATCGAAATCTTTTAAATTATTCGGAAATATGATAACATACCTGTATTTATTCTGATCATATTTTGTAAAATTATTTCATATGAATAAGCACTGAACCATTATTTTGGGAAACTAGTGAGGAAAAATTGTAATTATCCCTTTTCTCCTGTAGATATATATATTGTTGAACTTTATTCATATATTATACACACATTTACTTTATTCATTTTTAAGTGAAAAAAAAAAAATCGTAATTTTCGTGATTCCATCTCAGAACTTTATCATGTGTCGGAAAATTCCCCCCCCCCCCAATTATACAGCTTTAAAATTCAAATTTCATGGCTCTTCTTCAAAGTCATGGCCTACTCAATATTAAAAAAAAATTCTCATATTTTGACTGAAGGATTCTAGTAGTTTTTCTATAGGTCAGGCATTTCTATACATTAAAAAAACAACAACTTTTCTTTTATTATTCCAGGATATCTCTAATGTTTATTTTATAATATCATGAAATTCTTATAGAAATTTCAGAAGAAAGCAAATCAAATCACACATGTACATAATTAGGTTTAATTAGAACTGGTGTTTCTCTTATTTCTTGATTGAAAATTATGAGTGGCTTTTCGAAATTGCCGTGTTTATTTGCTTTTTTTCTTAGCAATATTTTTGGATGTGGCTTATGCATCCCAGTGGCTCATTTACCGGAAATTAAGGGATTATACGGTAATGGTGGTAAATCTATATTTTTCATAATCACTAATCGTATGGGCGAGTTTTATAAATTTCATTATCATTTTTACTGGCGATTTTGCATAAAACCCATTTATAAGTTGCCATTTCACAAATATGGAAAAAATTATTACTTTCATTTAATGGCTTATCAGTTTCGACGTATGTGACACTTATTGTATTTTGCCATAAGAATTAAAGTAAAATAAAATAAGAGTGACAAAGATAAAAGATAAAAACACATAAAAATTATTATCAATCTTGTGATGGATTTCTTTATACAGTGGTGTTTAATACAGTTCTGCCCTAAATGAAGATTCGATCGATAAATAAAAAGAACAACAATTATTTTATTGAGACTTGCTATATTTTCCCCCAGAAATTCAACGGTTCCGAATACAATGACGTTGGGATAAGCTTTGTATGAAATACAATGAAACCTATGTATAACGATACTTTCTATAACCTGCCTATAATGGTATTTTCTTTGGTCCCGGTGGAATTTCTATTTAATAGGAAATAGTGCAAATGCTCAAACTGTCTGTAACGATAACCTGTCTATAACAATATTTTCTAGGTCCCTGCAGTATCTTTATAGAGAGGTTTTACTGTACTGTTGTGCACCCTTTTACAATATATCTACGTATCTTATGTAATACACAAATGAAATTTACGAATGTAGATATTATTTTCCTTCTGAAGATAAAAAGAAACAGTCAAGAAAATATTGATTGCAAAAATTATTTTCAAAAACTAGAAAATTGAGAAATGTCGAGTTGTTATTTAATCGTATGCACAAAAGCAGCCCCTGTCTAAAAATATTTTATTCGAGTTAAAGACTTCAAAATATTAATAAAACTACTGTCCATACACACACAAAATGATAAAATAAAAAATAATAAATAAAATAAATAAATGACAAACGATAATAACAAAAGTAATAAATGACAATGAAAAAAAAAATTAATACAGTAGTAGTAATAATAATAATAATTATAAATAATTGTATAAATAAACATGGTTGTCGCATAAAGGTGCAGAAAAAAATCTATATCTTCTCGATCAGTCCTGCAAACCATTATTTTGTTCTTTTTAACTATTTTAACGATTTCTTAGGAAAAAAAAAATCACACTTCTATAAGGGGTCATTCAAGTATTACGTAAGCAGATTTATTAGTCATTTTTGACCCCCCCCCCCCATTGTCAGCAAAATTTCGTCAGCAGCTTAGAATATTTCATATCTTCAGAAAGGGTGGTTGATGACGTAAGCAACCTTAAACCCCCCTCTTCCCCCTTGTCATCAGAAGTCAGCAAATCCGAAACCCCTCCCCCCCCCCCTCGATGCTGACGTAATACTTGAATGACCTCTAATTGCAATCCTGTAATATATCACAATAAGGAAAGCTTTTACTCATCCCAAATAATTTTCATTTTTACAGTTCACATTTTCAGCAAAATATGCTCGTTCACTTTCGAAAAAAAACAGCTGCGTATCGTAATTCGTTTTAATCCCGTTTCGGCGTGATATCCGGAATGCTGCTTCCAATACATTTTTTGGAATGCATTTCTAAACACACAAAATAAATTTTTGATTTGTATTGCTGAGGAAAGCATTTTATATTATAAAAATAAAATCAGAGAGGAAAAACAAACAAATATTTATCTTCAACACTGACTGTACTTGTTTATTGCCATTAATATAGCGATACAGTAAGTGTAAAAGTATGCTTCCATTTTATCTGTATCAACGCTTTCAAAGTTGTTTGCTGTTAATTTTTTCTTTCGGGTTCCTTTCTTAAAAGATGGAAAAGAAAACCGTGAAAACATTTCTCTCAACAGCCACTCACTTAAAAACAGAACTTACCGCATGAAAAAATCAACGGCGTAACGCGTTGGCTACTTATTTCTTCGAAACTTTTTTTTTGGTTGCATTCCTCACCATCAATTTCACCTTCTTCACCTTTCGTTTTTTTTTTCTCCTCCGATTTTGCAAGAAATAGGGAGTCAAATATATAGCAGAAAGAAGAATAAAAAAAAAACCCCAACATTTTTCTTAGGCCTTATACCCGAAGGGAGTAGCAAAGAACTACCGCAGCCAAAAGGGTAAGAAAAATTTCTCATTTCGGAGAAGTTGCATCGAGAAATGGAGGAAAAGTTTTTTTTTATTCCTTTCGTTCCACGGAAAGAAGTTCCCATCAAAATGTAAAAGAGGCCAAGAAGAAGAAGAAAACGGGAATCGAACTCACAGGAATAAGAAAAACGGTAAAAGGTAAAAAAAAAAAAAGAAGTAAAGATCGGGAAGCACATAATCGAACGGAAAATCGTGGGGGGGGGGGGGGGGAAAGATGCAATTTTCGTGAACTCTCTATAAGCCAAGTTGCGGTTGCTTGAAGTCAATACGTACTAGGTCGAAATTCAAATACGCACATTCAATGCCTATCGATGTCGTATACATCACTTTCGCATCCGGATGCCAGGCATTCATCAATATTATACGTTGGCCAACTTCAGATCAAATACTGTTTCTAGTTGTATCTGAACTTTTATACGTTAAAAAAACATTTTCCTAAAACGATGCTATCGGAAATGGAGTGGTTTTTCTTCAAATTTCTCACTTTATTTATGTGCAATGAAACCTCTTCGAAGAGGTGCCTCTCAATGGGGAGGATTTTTTCTAGTCCGTAAATTTTGTCACAGTAGATTATTTCCTCTTTACTGAGAAGCCGCCTCTTTGCAGAGTCAGTTTTCTGAGAGGCAAGCGGGGTTGGTTTTAAAGTGGTTCCACTGTATTTAATGTTTTTATCATACTTAACAGCAGGGCTTGGCATATTCCAGGAGCTAGGTCGCCATGACAAATAAAAAGTTGGGATTAGCACATAAATTTTCTATGTGTGATTATTGAATAGAAGTCTCAGACCAACACAAGATTTTCGGAATTTATATCAGCTATTTGCACGTCGGAAAGAGATCTCCAAATCCCGGAAAAGTCGAGAAATGTTATCATTTTGGGCTGTTTTTTTTTTTATGAACAAAAAACCTTAGCTCAAGAAATTACGTAGGCTGACAACTAATTTTTATTTTTTAGATTTGTCAAGCCCCACTTAACAATGCACATTAATCTCAAAGAATGTTAGCCGAGTTTTAAAAGTACATACAGGGTGGTTATAATTAAGCTGACGCTACTCAGGCCTATGTAGCATACATGGATCACGCGGAGAAGCGAAACTGCAATTAAAAAATAGCTCAATTTTCAACCACCAGGCAGAAAAGTGGTGCCTTTTCGTTGCAGTTTTCTTTTCACATGGTCCATACAACGTATACACCAAGTTTCAACAAAATACGTCAACCAGTACAGGTACTACACAGGTCCGAGTAGTGTCACTTTAATGACACTACTCAGAACTGACTTATTACTTTTAACTGACGAATGAAACGCCCGTTAGGTAGACGTATTTCGTTCAAATTTGGTATATACGTTATATAATTAATGGGGAAAAGGTGAAGGAAAACTGCGATAAAAAAGTGTCATCTTTCCACTCTGTATCCTCTTTTACGGACATCGACGGGACAAAAAATTTGTCCGTAGAAGAGGGGTGACGTTTAATAAGGGGTTTGAAGTGCATACATCTATTATACAAGGGGAAATTATCATTTGGCCGTAAAAGGGGGGTGACCCTTAAGAAGGGTTTCAGTGTATTTTGTTTTGCTGTTAGTATTAAATAATGAGGTGAAAGCGTTTTTACACTAGTTTCATTCATGGCAAAAAGTAATCTTTGCTCTTTTTGAATGCATTAATCTTTTTTGGAAATGGAACAGCTTACCACCGGAGGTAGTAAATTGTAACACAATTCGCACATTTAAAAAGAAATACGATAAACATGTTGGGGTAAATCGAAAAGCTATCCATACTTAGAATAAGACAACCATAATATTCTGTATGGGCATTGTATCATGTGTGCGTGTGTGTGTGTGTGTGTGTGTATATATATATATATATATATTGTTTATAATTTTTTTAATTGTGTTTTTGAGTTGCTGTATTTTTGTAATATATGACATCCATATTTGTTATGGGCATCTTTTTCTCAGCCACCTCGTTGGGCATTTTGCCTGTTGTGGCGTTGTATTTGTATTTTTCCCAGTTCAGCCCTATTGTTATAGTTCTATAGACCGAAAAAGCTTGATCATAGTTGAAAATGACCGCTTTATTGTATTCTGTCTAGGGTCTAGTAATTAAAATATTTCTGAAAAAATTCATCATAAATTATAGCGGCAACATAACCTGATTCTCAAAAATATTAAAGCATTTACTACAGTTTTACTGTTCTGTTTCGAAAATTAACTACAAATGCAAATAGGATTTTCTTCATGACACTATGATAGCTTTCATCGAGAATTCTTTGCGTGGCATTTATACAGTACTATAACGGTATCGTGATTTGATTTCTATTCATTACCTCATGCTCCATTTCGCTATATTGATTTCGCCCCCCCCCCCTCTCCTCCCCGTCCACGTCATGTCGTACACGAATTGGTTTATTAGTGGGTTCTGGTTTCAGGTAGTTCACTATATGTTATGTAAAAGACAAAGAAGAGCATTTTATGCTAGTAAAACTTTTCAAAATTGAGGAATACTAAATGAGAATTTTAATGGTAAAAAAAAGGGGGAGAATAATAATATGATCAGCACGTATTCCCAAGAGATATTTACGATCTCTCCAGGGAATTTGTTAGTGGACATCCATTCCCGAACCGAGATTCGAACCCAGTCCTGCGCAGTGAGAAGCTAACTCCCTGACTACTAAACTACCAGGCGGCAAACGTTTGTTCAATAACGTTTGTTTAATAAAGTTTGTTTAATAACGTTTATTTTTTAGAGGAACTTTTCGAGTAAACATGGAATGAGCAGAAATGGCACGTATGCAAAAGTAAGATGTTATAGCGTTTCAAAAAGCCAAATTAATAATTCATTTTGGGAGTTTTTTTAGCAGAAAGCAAAAGTTGGTCGTATATGTATGTTTCTAACAAAATACCATATTTTGTATTTTAGGTGTACAGTAAATGTGCTATTTTTTTTTAAATATTTTTTTTCTTCAAATTTTAAAAGCAAAATAGTCTGGTAAAAATTTCTGCAATTTTCATATCAAAGGTATTCAGTTGGTCTGGACATTGCCCTGGATTAAAAAATTTAATATTTCAACCAATCCAAAAATAAATTAGTACAAAAATCTCTCAATTTCAGATCGTTTGAAAAAAAGTTTGACCGTTATTTGACGGTCCAAATCAGCTACAAGAGCTAAAAATTAATTTTTAAAACTATGTGAGCCGTGGCTTTATTACGAATTAATAAATTCGGTAATCGTAAAAATTTCAAAATCATAAGTCAAATAATAAGCTCTTACAAGAAAATCTACAAACCATTCCAGTCATTTGTAGAGACATCTTGTACTGATAGTCACGTAGGCCTATACAAATCAAGAGGTTGTTGCTCAAAATTTGCATCAAATGCTGCGCAAAATTTTGCGTCAAATCAAATGTTAAAAATTTTCCTTTTTCTCACTACAATATAAAAAAATATCGGTCGCAAATTGTTTTTTTAAATTATAAAGTGACATTTTTCCTAACGTAAAAAAAGGAAGCGTAACCATGAAAACACACACTCACGCAACCCGACAGCGAGACACAAATATTATTTATCTACGACTATTCTAAAACCATCTACAATAACCTAAACCTAAGCTCACTTATACGCGATTGCTATACACCAAAATCTTCAAAAATAGATTTTTGCTTAATGCAGATCTTAAAGTTGTAAATTACAGTAGAAGTTATTTTTAAGGGGAAAAAAGTCAGCAATGCGAGAAGTCTCTTACAACATGGTTGATGAGTGGAGAAAAAACCCCATCTGAAAACTAATTAAAGTCCCATATTTTATCCCGTACCGTTCTTTCCACCCATACAACAAACCCGGAATTTTCTCGAAGCTTAATGACGATGTCAAGGGAGGAGAATGGGAAAAGAATCACGGGATAGGAGCCAATAAGAAGTCAATCAAAGTGGAGAGAAAGCGATTCTCATCCAGCACAGAAAAAGAGAAGAGACCAACTAACGCCTTGCAGAGTTTCCTTTAATTGGTGGTCAATGAGACCCCTGGGAAATCAACGTCGTCGTTGTCGTCTTTTCCTGTTCCCGAATCTAGTTTCCTAAAAAAAAGAAAGGAATAATAGAAGCAGAAAAGAAACAAAACGAGAGGGGAAAAAAAAGAGCAATTACCCCAAAGGGCGACGATAAAGACGACGTTGGTATATTATAAGGAAGCTGCGTAAAGGAACTTCCGACATTTACAAGGAAGCCCGAAAAAAAAAGGAAAACGGGGGGGGGGGGGACCCGGAAACAGGAGAAAGTTCTTGCCGGCTTTTAGTGACAACCTCGTTCATTTGGGTGATAACATTTACGTAAAAATAAAAAATCGCGGAATAAAGGAAAAATAATTATTTCCTTTCGTACATTTTTACATATTTGTAGATGAAAATGAAGACTTTTCCCCCCTCACATTATAAGGCAATATTTAGTTCACGTTTTATGAATACACGTTAATCAACGCGAAGTGGGGTTTTCTTCGTGGACTTGAGAAATAGTTTATTACATAATCAAGATTGAAAATATTTTCTTTCTACTAACAAAAAAAAAAATTATGATTTAATTGCTGGGGCCAATTTTTTTTTCATGTCATTTCCCACATATGAAAGAAAATTTTTTGAAAAATTTACAGTATTTAGATTTTTTTCCAGATAATAATGATGATGGCAGTGAGGTAATATTTTCCCGTAACACAAGGAGAGAGAGATTAATCCTAAGTTTCTTTACTTGGTATGTTAAAAATTGTTAGTACTGTGCAAGACGCTTAATGTAATCACATCGAGACTCGGGATTTCTGGTAACAATAACCAATTGATAGGAATATCTTAAAAGTCCCGGTTGTAAGTAAGATAGACCATATGTCTAGTTTGCTAGTTTGGTCCAACGGGGACAACTCTGATTTCCAGTAACAGATTTTAGAATGTTAAAAAAAAATCATAAATTTTTTTTTTTTTTTTCAATTGTTCTAAGACCGGATTTTTTCCCCATTTGTGCTGTTTTTCCCAATTCAGATATTTTGAGGAATCGGAATGGAATTGTCTAATAGAAATTATACGGATTACGGTACTTTTAAAATGTGCTGTAGGTTCTTTAGATTCCCTTGTGAAAGTCTTCCGTCCGAGGAACTGTGAATGTGGTCAATTCAAAGGAACTGGCCCAGAACGGAAGAAAGGGACTTTCCTTTACGTTACACATGACTTCACTGCTATTAAGTCTACAAATGAAGTGCTACATAGTGGCTATTAAAACCAGATTAGGACATTTTAATTGAGTACTGAAATTTTGAGAGATAAGGGAGACTTCTGATCTCCTACATAGTCTTGCAGATTGATAACGATAACTTTTAAGGGAGGGGGAATGAGTCTAGTTTAACCTTAATTTCAAAATATGCAAAAATGAGTAAATTTTCGATTGAAAAAAAACTGATAACACATGAACCGAAGTTCTCATAACAAAAATCGAATTTTTCTCACGTTATGATATTGGTGCGTTCCGTACTTTGCAAAAGTGATAACATTACCCGTGGATTCTAATAAGCGATGTCTACTGCATACTAAAATGTGTAGCTGAACCCAATGACTAGGGAGAAAAATTGCACGTGCACCCAGTGGCACATAAGGGCCGGAGACTACAGCCTCTGATTTCAAAAGAAGTGTGCAAAACACTTGTGGGGCAACTAAGAAGAAGAAGAAGAAGAAGGCATGTTGAAGTGGGAGAGATTTGAGAATGGTCTAAATACACAATGTATACAAAATATATATAAACAGCGCCTCCACTGCGACGGGAAACGAAGAAGCAAAGCTCCGTCCACAGTGCTGGGCAGTTTTGTTTCCCTTTCCTTTTACGGAATATGCAATATATATATACACACAGAAAACACACAGAGCCTCCGCTGTGACGGGAATAATCTGGGCATTCATATTTCAGTAGTATATGATTTGTATAGAGGGTCTCCTGTAGGTCCTAATCCGGCCTTCATCTTATCAACCTTTCGTCTAGAGTAGGGGTTTTCAAACTGTTTCCACCCGCGGCGCTCCTAACTATAATCAACGTTTTGTCCACCGCTCCCTAGAGCAGTCCAACGAAGAATCTGTTCGAAAAACCTTCGTTGGGTCGCCGCTCCAAAGCACTCATCACAGAGAAAGGGTGGCGGCGCAACAGGGCATCGCGGTGCACAGTTTTAGGAAAGCTGACGTCATAAGGCCCGTTTACACGAGGCAAGCGCTTTAGTTGGTAACTTAATTTTTAGTTGCCAAGTACGATACAATGTATGCAGACGATAAGGTCCGTTTACATGGCTTTAGTTGGCAAGTGCACAAGTGATTTAGTTGGGATTTAGTTGGTAAGTGAATACGAACGGTTCTATTTTTTCCGGTTAAGTAGACCTATGCGCATGCGCCAGTGGGCGTGACCTGGAGGGGTCTTTTTGCTCTCTCACGGAGGGGTTTATTTTGATCTCAAGCGTGAACCTGTTCATACTCCGTCGTCTCCTGAAGTTTCGCTAGAATTCCGCGAAAATATTGGATGGTGAGGTGGCCAGAGGACACAAGCTTCAAGTTTGTTGATAAATATCTTCGCCATGAATGTTTGTTAAGGTAATTTTCATTTCTATAGTTCAACAAACAAGCTAAAAATGATTCGATGTTGGAAAAAGCTATGGTCGACGTGATGTCAGGAGTTGAAAAAAATTGAAGATTCAAAAATATATATCAGGTGGGGAGGATTTATATATTAAAAACTGGAGGGGGGTTTCGAATATTTCTCTCGTCCAGAACGAATTTGCTGCCATCTGTTGTAAAAATACATGATCAAATACTGTATTTAACATAAAGATGTCATCTCTATAGATTAAATTAAAAAATAATAATGATTTCGAAAATTTGGAAATAATTTTTGTTTAATGAATTTTTATTATTTAATTTTTAACCCTTAGAATTTCCTATATATTTTTGTATTTTGTTTGTTGACGATTTTTTATTTTTAACGTGTAAATTCAGACAGACAGACAATATTTTATTGTTAGGCCATGGTCTATTAAAATTTGGTGGCATTTGAATATATATTATATACTGAAGAGAGAGAGACAATACATCAATTTGAGATTGGGGAAAAGGATTGCACTGAGTTAACTACATTCATGACATACGTTACAAACTATACATTGAATAAAGCAAGAAAAAATATGCATAAAAATATTAAAAAAAAAACTCATTGAATAGAAACAGAAAATTCTTTTAATAGAAAAAAAAAAATACACATATATATCAAAGAGTGCATCAAAATATATTTATGTCTCGGATTCATTTGCATACTCGCTTTCTTTCATTCTCAATTTTTAATTAACGTGTAAATTCGTGAATAATTATTATTATTTATTTTGCTATTAATTTTCATTGCTTGTATTTTTCGTATTCTTATGTCCGTGTGTTTCCCATCTCTGTGATTGGGCTCAGCCTGCTGAGATGTGTAAATAAATAAATTCTACATGGAATTCCATTAATTTCGCCTTTCACGTACATTCCATGGTCTTCACCATGCAGCTGTGAGAAGTGGTACACTCGGCATGGCGCTGGCAGTCGCGACTAAGCGTGCACGCAGAAAGTCGCCTTTTTCAGGACTTTTCCAGCTCACCAATAACTTATCTTTCCGGTTACCACGATCGTTCCTGGCAGTCTTCAGGAGCTCCTTCAATTCACTGATCATGTTCCGCCATAGAGTCCTCCACAACATCACCGCGGACCCATCGTCGTTCTCGTCTCGAAGCTTGATGGGCTGCTTCGAATTTCATGGCGTAGACGAGGACACTTTTCCCGTCCTTGTACTCGCCAAGGCGCAACGCCAGTTGGATGTCGGAGTCCTTGATGGAGTCGACGAAGCACTACAGGATCGGTCTATTTCTGATGTCTGGCGGGCATCGGGATACGCCAAGAGCGAGAGCCTTTCGATGTCCATAGCCAGTTCTTGCAACGCTTCACCAGCCTTCTGCTGCCTGGTCTCAAGTTGAATTAATTTCTATGAGAGTTCTATTAAGGTGTCAACTATACCGTCCACTCTTGTTTCATCGACAGCGATGTCTGCCTTCACTCCCGCAATAGATGTGGCGATTTCCTCTTTCATTCCGGATATTGTTGCTTTGACATCTGAGCTCGTCGACTCGATCTTATAATTCACTGCGGCAACATCTATTTTGGCTTCAGTGATGAACGTGTTGACAGTGGAGACAGATTTGTTCATCTCTTCTACGATGCCCAATTTCGTCTGGCCCATAATGTTCATCAACTGGTTCAGGTGTTCTCGTCTCGTCCATCTTCATGCCTCATGTTTTTACCATTCAAGTCCTTGAACTATCGCACTTCTCACACTAAATTGTTCTGGATAATTTCTCACAATTCTTGAAATAAGCAGAGAAGAACCAATTTGCAGGACGTTTCAGATTTATTTTTACAGAAATTAACTATTTACAAGAGCGAACTACAAATACGAATTTCGCATTCACGATTAAACTCCAACAACCTTGACTCTACTTTTTCTATTCCATCGTTTTTAAAGAGACATCGAAAGTTCGAGAAATAGAAGATTCGAGCGTCACTCGTAGTTCTCGAAGATTGGCGCTTCAATACTGGGGCAGATTTTCTCCGGAATGTTCTCGACCAACAGAATGATTCCTTGTTTCCTTTCCTCATCGCTTTGCTTTTTTGAGGTGTCGTCAGCAAATTACGCTACCGATATTTTTCATAATATTATTTCAGTCATTTTGGGTTTCTGTATTTTAAATATGTTTGGCATTCTTATTTTTCGTGGGCATCTCTTTTTTGCCGCCTCGTTGTGCATTTGGCCTGCTGTGGTTTTCTTATTTGTATTTGTATACGTGTGCTATGACAGTATTACCAGCAATAAAACCCCTGATTGTGAATTCATGTTTTCCAAATTTCCATATGCTTTAGAATTGTTTCTTTTGATTATATGAAATCATCTCATTATCAATTCAAAATTCTAACGAATGTCTGTGTTCATTTACATAAATCTTCTTTAAATGCGAAAAACTATTTTTTCTTTGTGCTTAATTTTCAGCATTATTTTATATTCTGTGATAAATGTATGAATTTTCAGATGCAGATTCCTCTTCCCCGAAAAGTCGATAAAAATACGGAAAGATCGAGGGTCCTAATTTTTTCGGACCCTAAAATTGTTGAGGAACTCCGTGGCTTTGCTGTTATTTTGGTAACGGGACTCCCGTATAATAAGGGCGGCCTCGGTTAAATAAAAAGTAACATTTTGTTACTGTGTCTATACTTTTGAAACAGACTATATGCTTTGGCACGACGGAGTCAAAATCACCCCCCAGGAGAGTTGACTCATAACTACACGTTCGGCCACCGGTGAACGACTCGAACATTTTAAGCTACCTCTAATTCTTTTACACAATGTCTCACCTACGTCTGGCTGAGACAAGGATTCTCCGTGCAAACGCAAGAACAAGAAGCACCAAATCCCATATCCCAACTAACGTTGGAAGCCTTGGGTGGGCTTTTCGATCGAGCAAGCCCTCGTCTGCTGGAACACACTTCGGGAAGTTAAGAGTGAATATTCAGGTAGAGGACAAATGAGCGGAAAAGCGTAACCGGACCTATACTTCATCGACCCAAAGTTCATGGTTATTTTCTGAACTCGGACAGCTCCACTGCGTGGAGCAATCAAGTTCGCTTGACCTTAAATCTTGAGAGCTTAGAGATAAATCTGGGAAATTAACTCGAAGGTAACTATCAAAAGGGGCATCCAAGTCACCCAACCGGCAATCGTAACTGTAAACGCCACTCTTTATATAGGAATGAGACCTTCATTGTTTGTTTTTCTGATGGAACGGCAACAATGCGAGAAATTCAATCCCAGACAACAGAGATTAAACTTCCAATTCGTACAACAATTAAAAATGCAGAACTTTTCGGAATTCCGCCATTGTTCCACGAACCTACGCCTTAGGGTCTTCACTTGAGATTTGAGATGCTATCTGTCTCACTACAGGGTTCACCAGCCCGTACTTTTCTTAAGCCTTGACGCAATGACGACGATTCGGTAGACCCGGTCCTCTTGTCAGGACGACGGAATTCCATGAGTTTTTTTCTTTCCGAAGCTGGATCTTCCTCTTCATGCCATCGGGGATCAACCCTTTTACCGATTCCGGAAAGGCCATCAATTTCTATGGAGGAAATTTGTCTCGACCACATCCAAGTAGGGCAATGTTTCCCTCAGCGTGTGCACCTGGTCGTTTCTCAAGTCCAAGGAAAATCCATGTTTCCTGAGGAAGTTTAGTGTGATGATACATGGTTTTTTTTATGTCGGCTATGAAGACGGTGTGTCGGTAGACGAACGTGTTGTACTTCACTGAGACTTCCAATTTTTCACGCACGGTCATTATCTCTCCTATGCCTGTCTGCATCGTCGACGATGGTGGTACGTAGAGAAGTCGATTGCTGGAATTTTTTGTGTCATGTCCGTCCTGACGATGCTCACGTTAGCTACGGTGTCGATGATCATTGCTTGTAGTATCATAGTTGTCTCTGTATACTAGTGGTCGAGAGAGTTCACCCCCGGCAAGTGAAAGTACGTGGGTTCGGTTCCCCGCTGGGGCAGTTGAATTTTCGACACCATATACACAGATTTTGAAAAGGCTTTCGATCGTGTAGATCATCATGTCCTCATAACGAAATTACGCTCGCAACTTTCTCAAATGAATCTGTAGCTTGGTTCGCTTCCTATTTGAGTGATAGAACAAACATTGTTAGGCTGCCATTAGGACATCTTTCGAAACCATACACAAGCACGTCTGGTGTTCCTCAGGGGTCCAATCTTGGTCCGTTACTGTTTCTCATTTTTGTAAATGAATTGCCGTTGTAACTTCAAAATAGCCGTTGCCTCATGTTCGCTGATGACCTAAAATTTCAAGGATCAATTCAATCCATAAAAGACTGCTTGTCTCTTCAAAATGATATATTCCATCTGAATGACTGGTGTCGTGACAACAATCTGGGTCTGAATGTTTCAAAGTGTAGTGTCGTTTCATTCATGCGAAAATTACATCCATTGCTTTACGATTACACCGTTGATGCAGCAGCTATAGAAAGAAAGAGCATGGTAACGGATTTACATGTAATTTTCAAGAGTGATTTGAACTTCAGCGCCCTCACTGGACTATGGCTCAGTGATATGGGGCCATATTCCTGCAGTGATAAACGTACGTATTGAACGTGTACAGAAAAAGTTTTTGAGGTCATTATTCCGGAAGACTTTTGGTGTGTACGTCCCAGATGCGCCTACTTCGGATCTTCTCATCTTCTCTGTGTTTTCAAGATGACAGCTCTCGATAGCAGACGTACAAAGCGAGATTTATCATTCCATCACAAAGTTCTTCACGGCAGAATCCATGACTATCATCTGACGAGCCTAATTAACACCTCCGTTCCATCTCGCGAGCGACGGGTTCATAGTTCTCGAAATATTTTTTATTTACCTCGTGCACGCACGAACATTTTAAATGCTTCACCAATTTTAAGAGCCTGCAAAAATTATAATACGGGTGAATTCCCAGATATTTTTCATAAAGATTCTATGTTCCACTAGGTGCTATATGAAATTTGTATATATTTTCTTGTTTTTTCATCTATTTTCGGTTTTTAATTATTTTGGACGTTTTGTCTCTTTAATGCTCAATGTCTGCTTACGTTGCGCATATATATTTTTGCATTATATGTTTGCTGATGATTTTATTTTTAACGTGTAAATTCTATGAATTATATTATTATTTTGCTTTTCTATTAATTTCTGGCCGTCTCGCAAAAAATACTAACTTTTTTTGGGGTAACGTTAAACTCGAAATAACCAGTACCTATCTCTACCTTGGCCTCCCTTTTTCATCTTCAGGAAAATTTTCATTAGCAGCTAATTTCGTGATTAAAAAGGCTTTCGTGGCCATGAACCAACTACTTGAATTACTGCGTAGCTCCAAAAACCCCTCGCTGTGTGTGGCATTTCAAATTATTCGATAGCCTCGTACGATCTACTCTATGTTATGCCGCACCATTTTGGGCTTTCTTCTATGCTGATATGCTGGAAAGGGTTCATACGAGTTTTCTGAAAAAGTTATTAAATATATAAGCAAATACTGTCCTTTTTATCTTGTTAGACTTGAGCTTGGTCGCCACCCCATTGCCACTCAAATGTTCAACCAACTTATCACGTATTGGCTTAGGCTTCAAAAAATGGATGAAAATCGTCTACCAAAAATATGTTTTCTTGAACTCTGCCGGCACAAAGATTCGGAAAACTGGGCAAATTCAGTCAAGATCCTTCTGAATAACTGCGGTCGACCTGATATCTGGTGCACACTCATTCCTTACCTCACTCCAGTAACTCTAACATCCCTTACTAATAATTATACTGATATCTCTCTCCAAGAAGACAGATCTCGACTGTCTGCTTCAACATTATTTCATTTTGCCGATAATTTTGAATTTTCGCTATCCTACAGTCTTACCTTCTCTTCAATCTCCCCTTGGCGGTCCGTAAGAATATGGCCAGGCTTCGCCTTTATCCTTTTATACTTTATACTAAGAAAAGTATATTGCACAAATTTAACCCTGATGAACCTTGTCAGTATTGCAAATAGCTACGATGATCTTTTTCACCTGCTTAAGCAATGCACATTCTTTGCCCTTCAAAGACATACTCATATCTCTAAATACCTTCGCCATATTTACTCCCGATCAAACTTTTATCTAATTTTTAGCAACCCCTCTCCTTCTATGTGTCTATATTTTTTTCGATTTATCGGGGATACATCAAAAATTGTATTTTTCTTGGGGGCAGTAGATTTGACGCCCTTCCCCCCTTCTGTTTTCGTTTGCTGCCCATCTCTGCCCATGCGCCCAGGTAACATTTCATTTATTTATTTTATTTTTCAATCTATTTATCTGGATTCGAGACTATATTACGCATGTATATTTTTTGTGTTTAAACCTTATGCATTTGTCTTGTGTGTGTATCTCCAATAATTTAATCACTAATATTTGTACTTGCCATCCACTGGTGTACTGATAGGCACGATTGTGCAAATCATTAAAGGTTCAGTTCAGTTTTCTATTGTTTTCAATACTTGTATTTTTCGTATTCTTTTTGTCCGTGTGTTTCCCATCTCTGTAATTGGGCTCAGCCTGTTGAGATGTGTGTAAATAAATAAATAAATAAATTTTAGAGCTCTATCATACAGGTATGGTTCCAGTTTAAAAAATGCTCAAAATGTGTTTAGAAATCACCCTTTACAAGTTTTGAGAATGAATGTTATTTTCTTCTCATAATAACTTATCGATCTTTGATCTCTTTTACTATTTAGAGGGTGAACAATAGAGATACAAGAGTTTGATACAAAAGTTATAAGAACAGTCGGGCGGTTCTAAGCAAACACCTCACTTTGATTGTAGTCAAATCACGTGACTGACATTTAAAATAAAGAAAATGCGTTACTCGAATTTCATATGCAATAAAAAACGAAGGAATTCTTAATTAAAGGATCGTAATTTAATTAATTAAAACATTATCCTTCGGAGTCAATTTCAATCAAGAAACAACGGGATGCCAAGATATTTCCAGGAGAGGATGAGATCTCTCTCACTCGCCTTCTCCGATGATTCTTTCTCTCACCTCTTTCTCCGACGATAAAAGCTTTGAAACTATTCAACTAAAACTGTCTTAAACCTCTCCTCTACGCCATCAAATTAAACAAACCTTTAATGTTGGAAAGGAGATCGGGGGGAAAAGTAGAAAGATTGGCGGTGCAGTTGGTGACAAGAATGCAAATTGTGGCAACTAATTTTCGCAATTGAATAGCCCAGTCGATGGTGTTTGCGTTCACAGCTGGTCTTTCAGAAACTCTCCCTCTCTCTCTCTCTCTCGTTTCTTTTTAGGGAAGGATGAGAAATTCAAGAGAAAAGCAATAACAGGTTTGTTGGTTGGTTGAATTTAGCTGCCGCTTCCTACTCATCGGCCGCATAAAATCGGTAAGAGGAAGGATATATTTTTCGACCATCTTTTACCATCCTTTCTTGTTGGTGATCAACACTTTTCCGAGGTTTGTCATTCTTTTAGAACGAGGGAGGAAATATTTTCTTTCTTCTTTTTTTTCCCCACAAGAAAACCACCACCTCCTCCTTTTTAAGGGGGCTATAGAAAGAAGTGCTTTGGGGGCTAAAGAGTAATTGAAATTATGCTAATGTGATGGGTTTCTACAAATTACATATCCTCTACATTACCATCATCATCCTCCTGTTCTCCATACTCCCCCTTTTACGTCGTCTTATATAACGAACGAATGGAAACAGAATTAACCAAAAGCATAGTTTCCACGTTGTACGTAAAAATATATGTATTTTTTTTTTTCTTTCGGAATTTTCCGTACCTTGAAAAGTTTTCGGAATGATAATGACGCAAAACCCTTGAAGCAAATACATAAAGGACTTTTTCCTCTTATCATTTTTCTCTTCCGATGAAATGCTCCATCATAAAAGATCAGACGAAAGGAAAAAAAAAATTAGCGAGTTATATATACATAAACCTTTTGCGTGTAATTTTATTCGGTTATTTACGGATTAACGAAACCGTGCAGAGAAAACGGATACTTCGGTAATGGGTTATTAGCTGATTTATGATTCATTTTTAGAGCGAGATAATTCCTCCACCTTTCGCATCGCTGGTATTTTACTTCCCCTCACATGGCAACAGCGGATAAAAATAGTGTACGTGTCATTTTAGTTCGTTGTATTTAATTCACCTTCAATAAGCAATTTCATAATTAGACTTGCGAGAGAAAAATAACGTTTGTATTATAACAATGCGTCCGGATTATTAAGTGAAAGAAAATGCATAAATGGATATACAGGGTGTCCTGTATGTCCATTACAGGGTATATATGCTGTAATATACTGTAATGGATTACATTGTATATCCATTACAGGGTGTCCTGTAAGTGCTAGCACGGCCTTTATCTCTCAAACCGTCCGTCGTAGAGGTATGATTCCAATTGAAAAATGCTCAACAGGCTTTCAAAAATTACCATGTATCAGTTTTTAGAGTGAAAATACAGTGTGTAACAAAATAAATAATACAAATTTTTATACGTCCCCCCCATGCTAACTTACAAATACAAATACAAATACAACGCCACAACAGGCAAATTGCCCAACGAGGTGGCTGACTTAAGAACATCATGGAACCCCGAGCCATTTTTTGGAGACCCTACCTACTACTGCTACACCCCAAATGCACCCCCCCCACGGAACCCCCCAACGAATCGGTACATGCGGGAATGTGCGTGTACGTGTAGTGCAACCTGACGTAAAGTTTGTTTCTGTGTCATGTTTGTTATGTGTAGTGCTGCCATCTGCCACCAGTTTTTTTTCTAACTATGAGTGAAGTGTTATGATTGAATGATTTATCGTTGTAGGACTGTTGCTCTCTGTGGCGAGACTTTTTAACAGGGAGATCGGCTCGCATTTGCGCCTTGAAGTTGGGAACCACAGAAAACCAACTTCAGCCGACCACCACTGTGGGGTTCCAACTTCCAATTAGAAAGTTGTTGCCCTGTCGCTCCTGATGTCCTCCAACAAAAAAAATTCCATGTCTATAAGTGCAATATTCACAGAGATATTCGAATTTTAAAAAACGGGGGAAATTTGGGAAAGGACAACGTTAAATGCGGGTAAAGCTGTTTTTTTCCGCATATCAAAAAAATGACTACTCCAGCTAGCAGTCGAGTGGTTAGGGCGCTAGCCTCTGACTGTGCAGGTCTTGTTTCGGACGTGAATCTTGGTTGCTAACACTAACACATTCCCTGGACGGATGATGCGGATGTCTTGGGAATATGTGGGGGAGTGATATGAGCGTAATCACGTTATTATTATTATTATTATTATTAGAGTCCGGAAGTTCAGGCACTAAAAATAGTCGAAATAGACACTAAAAAGGCATTTATAGTTAGAATTTATATATAATTACTAATATATACTATATTAGTTAATTAATATTATATACTATAATTTATAGAAGGAAGAAAAGAAGTAACTTAAAAATATGCTGTTAAGGGTCCAAAAAATAGCTGAAAAATTTGTTGCACTTTATCCGTCTGCTGTTTGAATTATAGTTAATAATAACTGCATTATTATCCAAGTTAAATTGAGATTTAAAGTCCAAAATAAAATTTTAATGGACCCGCCGGATTGGGTCAATTCCAGGGCCACCATTACCAGCCACGGAGCCCGTAGAGAAAATGATCTATGGAACTCCTTCGAGTTGCGAACAATTCTCGCTCATTTGTTATGTATATTTGGAATAATCATTATCATTTCTATAGCTACTTTGTTCTTTTGTTATAAAAAATTTATCTTTTTTTATATTGCCACATAGTTTCCCAAACTTTTTGTCCCATCTCCCCCTTTTTCAGAAATTGTTCTCTCATCGCTTCCCAACTCAAGCCCATAGGATCCTATGTTATATAGCTTCTATAGCCCCCCCCCCTCCGGGCAATTCCATCGTCCACCAAGGGGTGATATTGCCCAATTTGGGAACACTGTATTATCACACACATGCAGGACTCTTTCAAGTAAGGGGCCCCGTGTTTCCCCCATCTGTCACACACACCCTAAGGGCGACTCTGGCCAATTTAATCGAATACTAAATAATTGTGTGAAATAAATAGGCACTAGGGTTTTTTACAGTGTATTTACGATGCAAATACTAAAATAAAACAAAATTGACCCCAGAACCCTGTCTGCTCCTACCCCGCTTTGTGTGAACCATGACGTCAACTGATGACCTCTAGGGACAGTCATCGGCCAGCTATACAATGCAGTTTAATGCCTGAGCGAAATATATTATGTGAAGCATGTGGAGAAGCAAATTTCTAATTTTCCTCCGCTTTGCTAACATGGACTGCGTTCATCTGAAACAAAATCATTCACGACTAACTCCATCCGGTCAAAGCGAAATTGGCAACACCAAATTCCCTATCTATCAGATCACTTATTGGTGTTTAAATGGGCCTGAAAGTTGAGGGGGGTTGCTTTTTGTTGATAATCCATGCTGAGAGTTTAAAAATTCTAAACAGAGCAATTATTTGGTTCTTAATGCTCAAAATATCCAAGTTTTGCAGATTATGGCTTCTGAAATTCACTAATAAACTTAAAAATTTACTAAAATAAGCATTTATGGCTAGAAAAGTTCAAAAAACTCATTTATACATTTTGCCTGAACTTCCGAGCTCCAATTATTATTGTTAAATTGAAGAATTCTAAATGTATTTTTGAAAAAAGATATATTTAAACTATGAATTCGATCAAAAGATTACAAAAGCAGGTAAAACTATTCTCAAACTCCACGTTTTTGGTTAAAGCTTCAACTCGTGTATTACGTGGAAAAAGTATGTCTTACGAAATTGGGAATTAACGAAATTCATTGCAATATATCTGAGCACCAAACTGCAGAAATTTTATCTACATTTATCTATACAATATCTACGTCTTAACATTGGAAAGTTTTTATCCACGGAACGTGTTGGAAAGAAACAGAAATTCAACGTCTGATACTAAAGTAAAAATAAAATGTGGGAAAATATATGTGCAATGAGCTGTAATATAATTTTAATTGAAATATAATACAATGATGAGGTTTATATAAAAATTAAAAATTTTACGTCTCTTAGAACGGTATTAAACTGTAAAAGTTTTATGAACGTTCTTCTATAAAACTTGAAAAATTCAACCAATATAAGCGTATCGGTAACAAATGAGGGTAATTGATTGTTTTTTTTTCAAGTTTTGTAAAGTATTTTTTATAAAACTTCCATACTTTAATACCTACTTTAGGCCGGGATTATATATAGACAATTTTCTAAACTTTTACCAAGCTTTAAAACAATTTTCTACTATTTTTAAGACAACTTATACAAGATTGTATCAAGCTTAAGATATTTTTTACAAGCTTCCACAAAGTTTCAAGACAAAAATTTTTACAATCTTTTACCAGCATTTACCAAGCTTCAAATATTTTACGAGCTTTTTACCAATCTTTACCATTTCAAACGGCATAAAATGCTTTTAGGGGAAATCAAAGTTATGTATCTGAGAAAGGATATCCTAAAATAAAACAACGTACAATAAACAATAGTTTCTGTCATTCTGACGGAATAGAACCGAATCCTTTAAGCGTGTTTTGCACATTCAGAATGTCTTCATGGGTATATTCCACGGGATTTATTCCCTCTTAGTTTGCCACAATAAATTAATTCACGTGAAGTCTACGAAGAGGATGAAGATGAGGCGTAAAACCAATCTTTTCCGTTTCGCTGATTTTGATTGCTATATGCAAGCGTTAAATCGTCGGAAGCATTCCCGTAGGACGACGTCAACACGGCATGTTTGATATGAAAAGCACGCAATTCAAAACGGGATCCATTCCGAGGTCGAAGAATGCTAGAGAATACGGAATACCAAATCTTCAAAATTAATAATATGGCGCTTAGCAGCAGTTCCTAACACCCATTTTCGACAGACGTTTCATTTGCTCAACGCTTTGTCTACTTATTCTTTTTTTTTTTCACTTAGTTATTTTCATACAAATTTTTGTATGAAATCAACATTTTTCGACATTTAAAGGTCGAATATGCCATAGTGTTTTTAACTTTTGTTCAAAAAGAAATTTAATTGCTTAGGATTTTTGAAAAATGAAATTTTTCAGTTTTATTCCGATTTTCGATCTACAATTTTTTTACAAAAGAAATAATGTTTTTGAAATAGAAAAAATAGTTTTTTTTTTATTTTTTTCCTCAAATCATAATTACTAATTATTTTAATTAAATTAATTAGTTTTATAACAATTAAAAAGTTTATGATTAATTCGAGATTTACATTAATCACAAAGAAAAGCATGCTAAATTTGTTTCCAATTTTTTGGAAACTTCTCAGTTATGTTATTTGAGTAACCAGTTATCATGTATAAAAAAAATTGCACAATTTGGTTATGAATTTTAGGAGAGGTCATCTCCTGATAAGCCTTTTTGACACTTTTTCTAATAGGTAGACGTGCTGTCATGAAATAAGACATTTTATGCCCTGCCTGCGTTAGACACCAACTTAGCAAACACTTACAGAAAATTTTAGGCACCGATACCGATCATGAATTGCGTTCATAATGGTTTTCAAGAAACCGTCATTATAGAGAACGTTGCAACAGACGTACAAACGATACGGATGTAATTTAATCATTACACTTCACTCACTTCGCTTCTAAAATATAGATGGCAGCGCTGAAAAATCAGACAGAACACTAGATACGCACTCAGACTGTTAGGTGCACACACACACACTTCCGGCACAACTCACTACGTAGTAAATTGTCCATGGCGGTAGACGTGAATTGTGCTCGGTTTGAAAGAAAGAAAAAGACCTAATTTTTGCACATAACGTACATTTCCCATGCAGCTTTTGATTTATTTGCAAACCTTACGCCGTACAGATTTAGTAAGAAGCAATTATTTGTATTCCACCGAAAATGAACATTATTTTTTTTTTAGAATCACGTGAAATTCAGTTTGAAACTATCGAAGCATGATCATTAATAGATATACAGTGAAGCCTCGTTTCACCGAAACGCGATACAATGACAGATCTCTCAACAAAGATATCCTTTACTAATCCCTCAATAACGACATTTTTTGAGATTTCGGAACTGCTCTACCGCGATGCTTTTTTATACTTCCCTCAAAATTACCTTCGATATATTTCTAAATTCCTCATCAGTTTTTGTTCTTTTCAGGGTGTTTAATAACAACGGAGTTTTTTCACAATCTACCCTTTAAAAATAGTAATAAAGTTGCCATGAAACTAGTTTCTGTATAGCATACAAATGTGTTGTACAATAAACTAATTTACAGGCGGAAACACCTAACTGAATTTTATTCATCAGGTAATCAATTGTTTTTTTTGTTTTTTGCTGTGAATAAACACTCATAAGTGCATTTTATAGTGGTAGTAACAATGCCAATTCAGGATACGCCAATAGCATAAATTTAGCGGCGGCTGATTAAAATTCTGCGTCTCGATATAACGATAACCTCTTTGCAACGGTATTTTTTCTTGGTCTGCAGAATATCGTTATATTGAGGTTTCAATGTATTTCGCTCGAGAGAGGGAGAAAGATATCCTGCAAGAAATTTTTAAAATCGTTATATGCATGTTTTATGTGTTTCTGGGCAAAATTTATACTGAAAGTTTTTTATAACTTTTTTGAGGACGACACCTTGGGACCCTTTCCTTGTAAGAGAAATTTAGTTTAACAACAGATATCGAATGCAATCCATTTTCTTGACTAAAAATGTTTGGGCAAATATAGCGGTTTTATTGTTAAATCCATTGTCTCGATACCTCACTCTAATTTCTTCAAAAGCACTTTTCTCTAATCTGAGCCTTTCTCAACATTCACGAATGAATTTTTGTCCCACTTTCTTCTTTATCATCAATTATTGAGTACTAAAAGCCCCCTTTTATTTTGATTATTCTTCTGAAAAATCTTTTCATATCAATATTTTCTCTGACAATCTCAAAATGCTATTTTTAAATGATGAATGATTGAAAACATCCGAAATTGATCATAAAAAAAATGATACTAAAGACCTTTTTCTTGTTGCACAACATTGAAATTTCGTAAAGAATAGAAATATTGTGATGTAATTAAAATGAGAAATAATTTGAAAGCGAAGCGCAAGAGAAGTTGGAAAAATGTGATTGGTCATTGCGTGCTTATGTATTTACGAACGGCTGGTAATTCGAGATATTTTCTTTGAAGCGAGACAGTTTTGGAGAGAATTTCATTGTGACAATGGTTGAAAATATGAAAGTTTACGAAATGAAAAGATTAAACTACATTCCACATCGGAAGAAAATACATGGCACCTGGATATCCACCATAACATTCTCCATTCCCTGTTCTTCCACTCTACACGATAACAGATTAAATTATCGTAATCTACTATATTTCAGAAGTTCGTATAGAAAGTTATTTGGTAATATGTCTTATATGAAATACAACAAATTAATTCAAATTAAAAAATTGTCAATGTTTCTGCGGAAATAAAAACTAGCAGCGAGTTTTATCGAGAAAAATTACAATTTGCCTTGAAAAAATTACCAACATGTTTTGTCTTTAAGGCAAAACATGTTGATAATTTTTTCAAGGCAAATATAGTGCAGGCAGTATCAGTGCATTTTGTCTTAAACTATCAATGTGTTTCACGTTAACTTTTTTATCAAATTTAGTTTAGTGTTTTACTTTAAAAAACTGTCTCTGTATTTTGTTTTAAACTAATAATTCGTTTTGCCTTAAATTATCAATGTTTTTTTACTTTGTAAAAAAATTGTCAATTTTTTTTCCTTAAAAAGTAATCAATGTTTCTTTGTCTTAAAAATTATCGATGCCCTTTATCTTATAAAACTAAATATATTTTGTCTTGAAAAACTATTTGAAATTTATTTTCTCTTTAAAAAGTGTCAATGCATTTTGTCTTGAAATAAATTATCAGTAATTTGTCAATGCATTTTGTCTTGAAATAAATTATCAGTAATTTGTCAATGCATTTTGTCTTGAAATAAATTATCAGTAATTTGTCAATGCATTTTGTCTTAAAATAAATTTTCAGTAATTTGTCAATGCATTTTGTCTTAAAATAAATTTTCAGTAATTTGTCAATGCATTTTGTCTTAAAATAAATTATCAGTAATTTGTCAATGCATTTTGTCTTAAAATAAATTATCAATAATTTGTCAATGCATTTGGTCTTAAATTACTATTAACGTGTTTGGTTTCAAAAAATTATCAATGCGTTTTGTCTTGAAAAAACTATCAATTTTCTTTTAAAAATTATTAACGTGCCTTACAAATTTATCGATCGATGTTGACAATGTGAGATTACCGAGCGAATTAAAGAGATCATTATGTAAAATACGCTGAGATAAATACAGTATTTAGGCACCACATTTCTGTCTTTCTGAAAGAACGTCACTTCCACCTATGTATTTCCATATTAAACGTCATTTTCACAACAAATCGTACATCAAAAAATTAGCAAAAACAATCTTTTTTCTGTTCTTAATATCACACAAGCCTTGAATCATTAATGACTTGTTGTTACATAGTGCGCAATAACTTTGACGCATAGACTTAAACAAAAACTCGCGTTATAGCGTGCATATATTATTAACACAACTATAGTAGCGCGGGTAGCCAACAAGAAATCAATTCTACGATTCTCAACCAAGGATTTTTTATTATTATTTCTCAATAAAAGGTACTTCCGGGGAAAAACCTCAGGAACACGTCAAACATGATTATTAACTGGCGCTGACCTCCGGAAAACGGACGTCTCCGGCTCAGGAAATTCCACTTTCCCTGAGGCGAAAATGTGCGTGAGAGCTAACACGACACAGCTGAGATTCCTCGAAAACAAAAATGTCACCGAATTTTTTCTTTTTTTGATTCTCCCATATTCATCGAATGGCTTCCACCGTTCTTTATTATTTTTTCGAACGCCCTGAATTCCCCAGACGAAAGCAACACGCAACTGCATATTTTATCCATACAAAGTCTGTTCGATTCCTATCCCAACTTGAGACATCACTTTCTAAGTATACATTTACTATTTGATTCTACTCCTCCTCCTTTATTTTTCAAAAAATAGTTAAGCATATTTAGGGGAGAAAAAAGAAGGAATTTCACTCTAGGAGCACGAGTTTGAAACGCTTGATGAATAATTTATAGTGCTTTCGAGGGTACTCTAATTTCAGCAATGCATGGTTCAAGTTATTTTCCCACGGAAAAATATGTTTTCTCGTAATAATGATACGAATATACGTGGTATATATTCACTATAGAAGAAACTTCCGCAACAAAAATCATGGAAAGAAGAAAGAATTTAAAATACCATATACGTCGAATCTTCAAAGCACTCAAAACGTCTGGTGGTTCGATGTAACTTGCGAATAGCGAAATTTTAGATACCGATATGAATATAGATATAATGTCTCGAGAGAGAGAGAGAGAGAGAGAGAATGCAAACAAATCCTCTGAACAAAAATAAAACTTTTCTACATAAGAGACACGCTATTTTGTATAAAGTGTATGCTCGAAAACAATCATAATTTTTGGAATAAGCACGCAGTGAGAGGAAAAATAAGAATACCGAAAAAGACCATCCTTAACTCAGGTACGATTTGAGACTACTGATACGACAGTACATGCACCTCTCGGTATTGTTTCGTGACCGAAAGTGGTGTGTTGACAACCCTAGCACCATCTGAGGTTGCTTATAGGACATGGTTGAATGTACTGGTACAGCAGGTGTGCACAACCTCCGGCCCGCGAAGGGTGTTCCGGTGGAAAAGTTATCAATACGCACAACATGATAAATATCTAGGCTGACCATGTTTATTTCATAAAACTACGGGATAGGGCAAAAAATGTTGTCAAAGACAAGTTATAGGTTGCCAATCATATTCACATAAATTTTCAAAGGAGAATAAAGTTGTCATTTGTAAAGCCGAAAAATTTGTCGAAGGCAAATGGAGCTGCTCGTTACAGAGCCAAAAAAAAAAATTATGGCAAGTTGCTAATAACAGCCAAAAACATAGTCAAAGCAAGTGAAGATGTCGATTACAGACAGAAAAAGAACATCAAAGGCTAGTAAAATTGTCAACTATCCCTATAATTGCCGAAAAATCGCCAAATCGTGGAAAGTGGTGGTACTGCAAGTCAAAGGTTATTCATCACAATCACGTTCTGTTTGCAAAATATATGAGATAAATATATTTATTTGACGATAAATTAATTATATACTCAAATTAATTATATACTCAAATTAATTATTTACTCATATTAATTTATTTCACTAATTATATTCACTGTTTATATACAAGTTTCTAGCCCATTAAAGAACCAGAAATATTACATACCTGGCCGTGAACTGAAAAGATTGCGCAGGCCATTTTCCAATAGCAAGATTTTGACTGTTGTGACATTTGTATTTGTGAAAGGAGCAATGTAACTATTCTAAATCTTGTCATTGAATGAAATCTTAAAAAATATATATCGATTATATAAATTTTTATACTGATCCCTAAAGCATGGCCAGTATTATTCTTTTTCTGATAAGGGATACATGCCTAAGATTAAAAAAATTCCACGTGGGTCAATTTTAGTCATAAGACGATTAATTAATTTTTTTGGATGCTAAAATGAATCATCATAGGACAGGACAAATCAAAAAAATATTTTTTTGATTTGTCATGGCACTGCCAGGCGTTTGGGGAGTGTATGGTCCCTGTGGCGTTTCAGGCTGGTACCTTGGAGTCGCAGGGTTATAGCTAGTCGATGGAGAGTTTTCTTCAAACTGGTAGTCATCAAAGTCAGGCCTGGCCGGAGTATTCGCATTGGATGGATCCCAAGCGTTTCCATGACTAGAAGTTCGACTTCCATCGTGAAGTGGAGTTTGGCTGCCATAATGAGGAGTCCTATTTCCAGCTTCATACTGAGGTGTTTGAGAGCCATACATTTCTGTTCAAAAAGAACGTCCTAAATAATGGGCGGTTTTTTTTTTAGATTTTTATCAGGACATAATGACCCTTTTTCATGTTGAAAAATGATATTGAGAAAAAAATAATAAATTGATATGAATAAATTTATATCTACCGATCACACGAAGAGAATGTTAGGCACTCCGGTTTTCTACTCACCATACAACCGCGCGCCTATGATTTGTCGATCCCTCTCATAGGATATGAGGACAATGTACTTTCTGAATTTAGAAGTTTCTTCTACGACTGATGCCGGTCGTCCACTGGAGGCGACAACAGCCGACATTAATACAGACGACTACACCTTTATACGCTACTGAATGATAATCTTGAGGAAATATTGAAAAAACGAGGAGAAATGGTTTTCTTTCTCTCAGAGAACCTGCATATACTCTGTCCATGCTTAATGAGAAGTCTGACACAAACTCGGAGAACACGTTCGTGTTGTGAATGCATAAATAATAATATTTAATCAACTACTACAATCACAACCCATGAGCGGCAATCATCAAATTTCAGCTTTGAAGCTTTCATACTCACATGGGAAAGGCAGAGGAGAGAGAGAGAGAGAGAGAACCAACCAAAGAAATAAGAAAACGGAGTGAGTGGTGCGATATAAAATAAACAACCGTACCGCGCCTGCTATGATAAGGCAAGACGCGTAAGATCCCATTTAATTCTGATTTGGTCGATTGCCTGCTACTGCTGTCGACTGTAAGATCATTTCTAGCGGACGACGATCTCCTTTCTGTACAGTAGGATCAGTCTTGCGAATACAGACAACTGCGCACTACTTGTTCATGGCTTCAAGTCGCTTCCAGCGGACGACGGCCATCCTAATGGTTTAGAAATCAGCTATTGGTTAAGAATGGACACTGTGTTCATATGTGGAATTATATTTTTACGAATCATTGTGCTAATGTATCCAGAAAACAGTTTTAGATTCATTTCGCTCCGCGTAGATTTTCTCCTCTTTTCCAACCTTCACAAAAATTATTTAACCCAACAATTTTTCAAAACAAATATCGTTTCCCTATGAAATACGAAAACGGCAAATGTTAGGCGACGAATCAAAAATAGAAAAGAATGAAACCCATTCTGCGTAGCACATTTCGAAACCGAAAGACAACGAGCAATAAACTCTTGGAAGCGGGTTCCATTGTAAATACGTGTACTACCGGCAAAAAAAAAAGCACTGTTAACCAGAAGCTACACGTATTTTACTTTATCCATACCTGTACGAAAGAAAACAAATTTAAAAAAAATCTACTTTCTTACAGAAAACTTACATCGGTTTCCGATATTTCCATTTGCCACTGGGTGCCATGTTTTGTCATTGTATGTCGCGAGAAAGTGAAATATCTATCTAGAGCAGCTAGAGGAAGTAAAAAATATATGCACTTACGTTTTCCGAAAAAAAAGGGATTCCTGTTTACTTTTTTTATAAAAAAAAAATTATCGAGAAAGAAGGCCAATGTTTAGTTTTATTTTCGAGTAAAAATCCCTTCGGAAATCGAAAAGTAGATAAATAAATGAAAAACCAGTTTCAATTCTTTTTGGTCATCATCATCGACAGATGACAGTATTGATGAACTCCAACACACTATACAACGTCATTCGATGGACAAAACTTGAGAGGGGAAAAGCCAATATTGTCGACTATTTATTACATTCACTTACTAGCTTTATTTTAAAAAAAAAAACTAATTAATTTCCCTTTAAAAAATTTTTTTCATCAGTAAAATTCTCATCGTAATCCAATTTTTGTACATTGATGTGAAATCGATGAAAGGAAATCGTTGAATCTTACAGGTAATTGTTAGAAGTGATTTACTATAACGAAGAAATTAATAAATACAAGAAAAGGTTCTGTGGATAACATTCTATACATGTATTAAAAATTTCATAACTAACCAAATAAATATTTGATTTATTCAAGTTCCCTCAGTGTCATATATCTTTCCGTTGGCATGAATTTTGTGTATCAACCTGGATGGGCAAACTATATTACTCTTTCAGGCCCCAGCTTACTTTTTTTTTTGGAATTTCCAAGTTCTTGCATTTTTGTACACAAAAATACATTAAAAACTTAAATGTCAGCAAATCTGTATTTTTTTTTCAATTTTTCAATTTTTTTGAGCAAATTTAGGATTTTTTGGGGAAAAAATAATCCACTCCCATTCAAAATGTTTCAGCCAAGATGATGCAGAGTACATTAATATTCACATACAATTTTCTCCAGAATTTTTCATTGCTAAGTTTTATGTTATAAATTACACTTTTCCCGGAGGCACTTTCTCCTGGAAGCCATCTTAAAATGCACCTGAAAGTTCAGCTTTGAGTCCTCTGATGACACAATACCTTAAGGGGATGGGTGCACGAAAATTTTCCAAAAAACACATTTTCCATATTTTCGGTTCTTAAATACTATGAAGTTTTCTGCGTCTAAGTGTGTTCAAGGTTTTGTTCTACCTGTACTAAAAATATTTTAATATAAACTGCTGGCAGGCATTATACATGCTAATGTTTTTCACAAAAATGCGTTTTCCTCAAAACTAAGTTTTTTGATAGATAAGAAACATTTTTTCGAACACCACTCATTCAAATGTCTTGAAACTGTGTGTGTGTCTCAACACTGTGGTGTTACATACTTAAACGAGAGGATTTTCCATTGAAATTATTAAACAAATTTTTATGCAAAATATGGGTGAATTTTGGTCATTTTTGAAAAAGTTGCATGTCGTTAGAGTTAAAATTCGATTAAAAAATTAATAACCAACCATTAAAATCCTGAACGCTTGCGTTAAAGTATGTAACATCACAGTGTTGAGAGACAAAGTTTCAAGACATTTGAATGAGTGGTGTTTGAAAAAATGTTCCTTATCTAAAAAAAACTTAGTCAAAAACATTAGCACGAGTTAATGCCTGCCAGCAGTTTATATTAAAATATTTTTAAAATATTTTGTACAGGTAGAAAAAAATACTTGAACACAGACGCAGAAAATTTCATAGTATTAAAAAATTGGAAAATGTATTTTTTGGAAAATTTGCGTGCACTAACCCCCTTAAACAAGGTCTTAACTCCCTGAGGTGAAAAAAAAAAAAATCTACAGTGAGGAAAAGCAACCACCACATTTGTTCATGCCGGATCTGAGAGGGTTAGGGAAACGCAGCTTATATTAGGAAAAAAATTAATGTTTTAATTAATTTTGCCTTTTCTAAGCGATATTTTTTAACTTTTACTCGATGGCATGTATATATATGCCTTGAAATTTGGAAGAAAAGACCCTTGATAGCATATGATAATGACATAAGAAACACTTTAAAACGCATAAATTTGTCTACGCTATTTTCAAGAGAGCTTTATAGTTTTTAGACAGACTTAGGACAAGAATATTAGTGTAATAACAAAAGCTTGTAAATGAAGTATTTTTACCTTTGAATGCTAATATCACACATGAACGAACCTTTTGAATATTAAGTTTTTCTATTTTTCGTTAATTAATGTACTGACTGTGGTTTGTCTGATCGAAGTACTTTTATTAAGAATTAAGTACTTTAAGATCATAAGAATTAAAAATAATTTACGAATTATGAATACATGAGAATTTGTGACTTATGAACTAGGAAGAATTTGTAAACTATGAAATAATAAGAATTTCCGAATTATGAAATAATAAGAATTTCCGAATTATGAAATAATAAGAATTTCCGAATTATGAAATAATAAGAATTTCCGAATTATGAATTAATAAGAACTTATGAATTATAAATGTATGAATTTACTGATTATGAATTCGAATTATTAATAAATTAGAATTTCTGAATTATGGACAAAATGAATTAATAATTATGAACTAATAGGGATTTCTGAATTATGGATTATTAGTTAAGAATTTATGAATTAAGAATCATAAATTAAGAATCATGAATAAAAATAATTTACGAATTAAGAATCATAAATTAAGAATCATGAATAAAAATAATTTACGAATTAAGAACCATGAATAAAAATAACTTACGAATTAAGAATCATGAATAAAAATAATTTACGAATTAAGAATCATGAATAAAAATAATTTACGAATTAAGAATCATGAATAAAAATAATTTACGAATTAAGAATCAGAATAAACAGATTTTATGGATTATATGAATAAGAATTTATAAATTATGAATTATATAATAGAAATTTATGAATTAATATATTTTTCGAACTAGATCACATTTGTGTGTTTATCAACCAAAGTAACGAATGTATTCGAGAAACAAATTCATCAAAGAAAAAACAATTCTGTCGTTTAGCACTCGTTACAATTTAAATTTAAATGGATTCTTAGAATTTCATCTCATATAAAAGACAAAACTAATAATTTATTCCTTATTATATATAACAGTAGTATACTTCTCTGTAGTAAAGCGTATATACTGTAGTATATAGCATATATATGTATATATAAGCGTATATATGTAGTTATTTTACTAGTAGTTTTTAATAGTAGTAATTTTCTAGTAGTTTAAAATTAACCAATTCTATCTAGCAAAAATCTTTCCATTCCTACTTCGGAATTGTCTCCGCTTGCGACAAATAGTTTCGTAGCCAAGCAGAACAATTCTATCGATTTGTAATTTTTATGAAATTCTTTTTAGACTTTTTTCTTTTTCTTTTACGACTTAAAACAGTATTACAGTGCCAATAATTATGTGCTCACGTTTCTTAATGTTTCGATTTAGTGCATCATTGCAACAGCATCTCTCGCAACTCTCTTTACTTGTAAGTGGTGCTTTCAAGAATGTATGATGTTACTAGAACAAGTCTTAACTCCTACAACGACTCTATATGGCATCTATTGTGCAAAGAGTGCTTATAGTCTCATATATAACAACAACTGCCATTTTTATTCGTTTCAGACTTTCACGGTAATGCCGTCCGACTTTGTTGTTGTAATCATAGTTAATTTCGAAACTATTAATACTTGATGATTCTTACAAAAACAATAGAATCCTTGATTCTTACGATGTCACATTACGAAATGTTGGGTACTGTCATCATCTTGAAATTCAATTTGTTAAAAAGCTAAGATTGAGTAGAGTAAAAAATAATAAAATATTTGTATTCGAAATACATAAGTTCAGATTTTCGGCAGCTTCGAGAAAACCGAGTTTATTTCTAATTGATTTCATTTGAAAATGATTAGCATGAAATATAAATAACTAAGAAAAAAAAGATGGAAGTTGTGCATGATCAGCGTCCTGAGAACCCTCAAGGGATATTACAATACGCTCCAACTACGAAGACAGTTTTGAAATGTGGTAAAACTTTGTATTTTACGGATGCGTGAGTTCAGAAACTTTTGTCATGCATTATGTATGGATTTTTTTTCCTCCTCATCCACCCTCCAAACTCTTCCCGCCGAAAGCAAAACGAAAGCAGTTGAATCCAAGAGTAATTTAATTATTTTTGAATATGAGTGTTAACGAGAAATAATGTCAAGTCGCCACGAATTTTCTCGAAACTCATTGGGAATGCGAATCCAAGATAAGTATAAAAGAATAGAGCCTTCTTTGTTTAAATTCACACAGTCACTCTCTCCCTTCTAAATTAATAATTACATGATGAATGACAGAGAAATATTTGTTTTTCGTTTATGTTTATTCATTACATATGCGTCAAAAGTATATTTTCCATTCTCATACTAAAATGAATTTCTTCTGAGGTAAATAAATGCTGTGAAAGAAGAAGAGTATTCTACTCGTATCCGAGCAATTTTCGTCTCTGTTTTATTTATATTATTTTCGCGTTTTATATTTCAAAGACTAATGACGTTGTTTTGATGAAATCAAACCCCTGGCATTCTAAAAAAAATTTACTCCAAACCCGACGCTTATATGACATTAAGAAGTCGCCTCGTAGCCTGAAAAAGAGCGGCGACTTTCCTAATAGATGTCTTCAACTTTATTTTAAGATGATGGGTGGCTTGTATTTCATTTCCGTAATTTCTTTTTGTTTCCCACATTATTAATGTCTGTGACATCACGATATATTTTCGGATTGCCGTTACACAAAACTAATTCGGAAAAATATTTTTTTTAATATTAAACCTTATGTAAATAGTTAGAATTACATCATGGTGACAGGAGATCTAAAAAACTTTTGTTCACTACGGAAAACAATCCCTTGCTTTTCAAAACAAAAAAAAATTCTCGGAATATAAAAGTGAGAAATAAAAAACTATAGCATAAAGAGATTTTAAAGAAATATTAATAGCAGTAATACAGTCGAGTACACTTACATATAATATACCCTGATTACACCGCGGATATAGCATACGGGTTTTGTTATCCCCGATTTTTGGCTCATTCACTGCCATACATTTTTACCTCTGTTATTGCATACCCCCTCGCCTCTTAAAACATACATTGTGGATATAACATACCTAAAGCACTCTCCTAACCTACAAAATAATTAGGATATAACATGCTGCCAACTAAAACCTGGAAAAATTAAGCCCAAAACTGACCTTATTCGTATGACATGTATTGTATGCCGGTGATGCATAGTATACCACAATCCTATGACGGTTTTCAAGATTTGATTGCAAGAAAACGGTGGCAGATATCAATCATTCTTACGGAATATAAATATGCGAATTTAGGAATTTCAGATACGTCATTCCTCTAGCAAAAAAAAAAAAAAAAAAAGTGGTTGTATAGTTATTAAAATGAAAAAAATTGACTTTTCATACGGATACCCTGTGCCCATAAACCAAATTAGAAAGCCGTCTCACTGATGCCAACATAAACATTCCCACGTTTCTAAGATATTTGAATTCAATTATCGGAGGAAAGTTGGAAAAAAAGAAAAACTAACGAAGTTCGCAACTTCTTCCGCAGATTTCGTCCGAGTTTTGAATTCAAATATCTCAGCGCATATTGCACTTAGGAGCGTGGACATTTTTTTGTTGGCTTCAGGAGAGACAGGGCAGTAACTTTTTGATTGTGTTTTGGGGCACAGGGCGTCCATATAAAAAAAATTACTTTTTTATATTTTAATAACTATAAAACCCCTTGCCATTTTTATTGGTGACAAGTAAAATGCCTGAACGTTAGCTGCTTCTTTAAATTTGTTGTATTAATTGCTTAATAAAAGCCATTAGCATAAGCCCGAATATCATTGAAATCAATTAAATTAACACACATATATATATATATCCTGTATGTATGTACTTCATGGCTCCATAATGAATTTTAAATATCCCTCATGAGATGTCAACCAAAAAATATATTCATTCTATATTAAATTTAATCACATGTTGCATAAGCGTATTTTGTCTGAGACAATCCCAATAATGCACTTTATGCATACATACAACTGCTATATAAGCTAATTTCAAGACTTTGCTTGTAGCATAACATTTCTCAAATCATCAGGGGGGAAGGAGATATGTTATAAGCGAACGTGACTGCACACACAATAATAACATGAAAACAATCATTAAAATAATTTCCGCAGAGAAGCGATTTTTCATTGCAAAAAAATTGTTGGAAAACTGGAACAAAAAATTCAATGAGTAAACAAACATTCGTGATAACACGTAGAAGAATGAATTATTAATTAAATTAGGATAAAATATGGAAATTACCCGGCAATTCAGAAAAAAAACAATTTACTCCGCACCCCCTACACTTATATGACAATAAAAGTCGTCTCGTGGCCTAGAAAAGAGCAGCGATTTTCCTAATAGATGTCTTAAACTTTCTCTTAAGATGATGAGTGGCTTGTGTTTCATTTCCGTAATTTTTTGTTTCCCACATTTTCTAATGGTTTTGATACCCAGATATGCCCAGATTACCGTTACATAAAACTAATTTAGAAAAATGAATAGCTTCATTATTAAATCTTTAATTGGCAAGCATTAAAATATTCAGAGGAGAAAAAGTTTTACAGGGTTATATTAAGCAAATGAGGTACCCTAAATGCTATTGCAGGACAAAAAAATCATTATTGTCAATATTTAAAAAAATGCGGGATGTTGCAATTCTGGGAGCACCCGATATTTATATGATTTATAAATTTGAATAATATAAAATGTTTGCCAACGCACTTTTCTATCATTACTGAAGAATGGGCAGCAATATGTTTTCCCACTCATGGTATTTCCCTTCGAAATGCAAGGGTCAAAACTGTTCTCGCTTGGCTTGTCAAGAAATAGAGAGACGTGCACCTTTGAACCATTCTGCTGGTTATTATAAGATCTTTATGAACAGCTCACAAGTAAAAATCGAATGATTAGGAGTTGCTTAGAAGCAGCACTGCCGAAACGGGCTTAAAATATACAATGCTTTTATTTGAAACATATAAGAAACTCGTGTGTGTGTCGTTTTTAAGGACAACACTGCCGAATAAAGGGTCAAACCTTACGTAAATAATTATAATTAATTACAGCATGGTGACAGAAGATCTAAAAAAAACTTTTAGTTGCTACGGGAAACAATCCCTTACATTGCCAAAAAAAATTCTAGGAATATAAAAGAGGAAAAAAAACTATAACATATCTTGAAATTTTAAAGAAAGAATTAATAGCAGTAATAATAATAATAATAATAATATGAAAACATTCATTAAAATAATTTCCGTAGAAAAGGGGGTTTTCATTGGGAAAAAAAAATTGTTGGAAAACAAAAACAAAGATTCAAAGAGTGGGGTAAGAAAAAAAAAAACACAGACATGATACCACGTAGAAGAACTATTAATTATATTACGATAAAAATATGGAACAAAACGTAACATTACCCTGGGAAAAGAAAAAATATCGAATCTCCTGGAGCTATACTAAAGATAAAAGAAATTCTAAGAACTTATACGAGAGAGGAATCATGAGTTCTGGGGAAAAAAAGAAAAGAAAATGAAAGTAATTAACTCTTAATATTCGTTACGATACGGTAATAAGGAAAGAAAATTAAGTTTCAAGATTAAAAAAAAAATCTGAAATTTTATTTTATTTTCTATCTGGAGTGATGCTCATTAACCGTATAAGAGAGTGGGAAAAAAACCAAACAAAATCCGATGATACGCAAGTAAAATAATAATCTTAAAATGTATATTGAAGGAACGGATAACAAATTCCTTTCAAAATTATCAATTTTTTCCCCCTCTGTTTCGAAACCTCTTTAAAGAATTTCATTTTTTACCCTTTGATTCGCATTTTTAATCATCTCATTACCTAATGAGACATGATGTACGTATTTCTGTTACCAAATTTCAAATATAATTCTAATTAGTTGGAAAAATTACATCATATATACGGTGAAGGGGGGATATCTCATTAGACTGCATTGAACCGATTACGATGCACTTGCAAATACTTATATCCCATCGCTTGACTATAAACCAGAAGCGACGCAGGCTCATTAATACCTAAATCGGTTTTTAGATTTTCTATTCATAAACTCTGAGAAAAAGAGAGATTTTTTTTATAAGCCACTCCACGTATTCGTTTATTTTCATCGAAAATAATGACTGTTATAGTATTAGTAACCGATAATATATAAGTAAAACTAAGTAGATTCGTAGATGCAATTGCTGCAACAGATTTTACGTCAGTGTCTAATACCAGCGTTTCTCAACCTTTCTATACCCAAGCACCAGTAAAATCTCTGAAAGAATTCTATGGACTACCAATTAATAGTATAACTAATGTAACCACACGACCCGAATTTTTACTGGAGATTCTTGTATTTTGACGTATTTCTTACCTTTCCGGCATTATTTCATAGCTGGCAGCTTTGGAGAATGAGAATTGGGGAGGTTTTCACACGTTTCCAAGTTCTGCACAGAAAATATAAAAGGGATTTTCGGAAACCAATGTGAGAAATTTTAATTAATAGAAGTAAAATTATAGGGATATTTCCCCCTTGCAAAAACGTGACTTTTAGTGCAAGCTACCTCGCCGATTAGCACCAACTCGTCAATCATCGCCAACTAGTAGGTAAAATTACCGGTTGTCACTACTCTCAAATCAAATCAGGCTAACAAAGAAATCGACATCGACCGGGATAAAGGATAAACAAACGTAACGGGACATATGGTCAAGCCAAGTCATTGACAAGTCATCTAGTCAATTTCAGATGTCGAAAGAAAGAATTGACGCCGGCTGTTTAGCGAATTTTGGTTTCCCCTCTCCCTCTCCCGAAAATATTTTTTTTTGATTTGATACAATGGTGATATAATTTGGTAAATTTTTTAGGAATATTTTTTTCTCCAAAAGTATGGCTTTTTCACAATCACAGTCGAATCGAAATTTGGGAGACAAGAATTTTTCGGGAATCCGGGAGATGAAGTAGAAATTCGAGAGCCTCCTGGAAAAGCCGGGAGACTTAGCAGCTATTTTCCTTATACAGTTGTCCCGTTTTTTTAAACGAAGCTTATTTGAATTTATAATCTTTACAAATACAAATACAAATACAAATACAACGCCACAACAGGCAAAATGCCCAACGAGGTGGCTGATAAAAAGATGCCCATAAAAATATGGTTGTCATATGTTTCAAAAATACAGCAACCCAATTAAAAATGCAATTAACACAAATTACAAACAATATATACACATGATAAAATATTATACAATGCCCATAAAGAATACTTATGGTTGTCTTATTCTAAGAATGGATAGCTTCTCGATTTACCCCAACATGTTTATCGTATTTCTTTTTAAACGTGTCAATTGTGTTACAATTTGCTACCTCCGGGGGTAAGCTATTCCATTTATTAACAACCCTATTGGAGAAAAATTCCCTGCGACACCATAACCTTGCATTGTCCCTCACCAATCGATACTGGTGTCCCCTTGTAAAAGCAGTCGATTGGCGGTGTACTAAAAGTTCATGGTCCATCCTATCCATCCCATTGAAAATTTTGAACACTTCGATCATATCTCCTCGACACCTGCGTTCATCCAATGTAAACATATTCAAAAAATGAAGTCTTTCTTCATAACTCAAGCCCTGTGTGCCAATAAGGACACGCGTAGCTCTTCTCTGCACCCCTTCAACCAAGTCTATGTCCCTCTGTAGGTATGGTCTCCAAAACCTTACAGCATACTCCAGTCCAGGACGAACTAAGCCTCGAAAAAGCGGAAGAATGACTTTAGGAGAACACTAAGAGACCTTTTGAAAATGAGACCAAGCATTCTATTCGATTTTTTGACAACCGCTGAACAATGTTCAGAAAACTTAAGTCGCTCGTCAATGAGAATTCCCAAATCGGTGACTCTAGTTGCATCCGGGATAGTGACACCATTCAACTCGTAAGAGAACCGTGGGTTGTTCGAACCAAAATGAGCGACCATGTTAACCTTCATTACTAAAATCGTTAATGAAGATAGTTTCATACCTTATAAATTATATTATGACAATTATGGCTATAGTTTGTAAATTCTCATTTCATACATTTGTCATGTTCAGCAGCATTTTTTCCCAGTTGACAACAATAAGATTTACAAAAGCCCCCCCCCCCTCCCCATTTCCCACCCATTGTTAATTTTTTCAGTAATTTTACCAAGAGTTGTTGATTTTTGGCAGATTTATGGCGTTTTTGGCGACAGTTGGTGATGTCCCGTCCGTATTTTGCCTTTTAATATCACAATTATCCGTATTTGCCTTAATGAAATATGGCCACCAGGCCATGATAACGACTTCTTTTCGCTAAATATATTTTTTGTGTTCTGTGATTTGTAACAGCCTTACTTCCTCACAATTCAACAATTTTGGCAAATTTGTCTAAAATTGCATTTTAGGCTACTATAACCTGAAGTTATCTCATTAGAACACTGTAAACTAATACTCTATATTTTTCTCGAAGAAATATGCTATAGTCACCCTAAGTATGTTTTCATTCGAATCCATAAGACAGAGCTAAACAAATCCCAGACGCTAGGTCACAACGGCGAATAAAAAATTGTATTGCCACCTAAAATTTTCTTTGTGTAGTTACTGAATTACAGGCTAAGAGTAGCACAAAAGTTTTGGAATTTATAGAAGCATATGTGTTAATAAAAAGTCAAAATGCCCTGAAAAAGTCGAAAGCAGCATTAGTTTGGACCGTTTCCTTCGGGTAAAAAATTGTTCTGGCGCCTAGATTTTTATTGCGATTTATCCAGCCACACCATAAGGATATTGCTTATACCAATTACAACACAATTGGATAATTTTTTATTTATTTATAATTAAGTTATTAAGTCTGCCTCGGGACCACCTGCTTCATTACCACGTGGTGGTCTGCGGAGCATAGATTGAGAAACGCTGACTTATACGATATTGGGAGTATAAAATGTTTATATAACAACTTCGAAAATTGCAAATTGAAAAATATCTTGTAACATGAATAGAACAAATATGTTTCATGGGAGATTTACAAAAAAAATTCCCACACACTTCATTTGTTGTTCGGAACGCATTCATATTTGGAGTTTTACAGAATTTTGTAGTGATCGGTATATATATATACAGTACATAGAATTGTACGACCCCCCTCTCAGAAGATCCGGCAAACGAAGTTTGGGTAGCGACCCAAAAACCCACTGTGTCTTAGAGAATCAACAACGGTGATATGTACTGTATAATCACAAATAATGAAAATAATGAAATAGTCCATTCCAGTCATTGAATTTCATGACAAGATTCCTTTTCATTCGTAAATATTAGCACAGAATGACCTGAACGGCGTTTTAATGCAGCTAAAGCAGCAATTTTTATATTCTGACTGAGCAAAGAATGGATATTCGCTTATAACGAGAAGCATGCTATAACGACAATTTTCCTCGCGATTGGGAGCTGTCGCATTAACGGACGTTTACTCTATTTTTAAACAACATCTACAGATATTTGGAACGGGAAAAAATCGTATAACTAGAACCGAATAAATATGTTCCGTAGGAGGTTTAAAAAAAAAACTCCCACACACTTCATTTGTCGTTCGAAACAAATTCATCTTTGGAGTTACACAGAATTTTCTAGTGTTCGGTCTATGTATATATATATATATATATATATATATATATATATATATATATAGAGAGAGAGAGAGAGAGAGAGAGAGAGATCCTCTCAATTCATAAATCCATAACCTCATGCAACCAGGAGATATAAAACCATCACCTTCTATGCAATTTTCTTTTCAGAAGTATAAACAGCAAAACGGTATGAAAAATCGTGAGGAAAATACTTTTTCCCCCCGTTCTTATATTCAACTCAATTTTTCATTGAATTCACAGCAGTCAATAACATCTCGAAATATTTTCATTTCTTCCTCCATCATTTTTTTCTCTCTTCTTATATTATTATTTTTCCCAGGTTATATAGAATTTTTTTCTTCTTTGTACCGTGTATGATTTGTATGAAATTCATGGAAATCCCACAGAGCTAGCCGAAAATGGAATATAAGGACCATGGAGTTGAATAAATTCACTGTAGGTGAATATCTCGTAGCATAACATTGAATAAAAATTGTTTTTTTTTTTCTTTTCATGTCTAAAATTACGAAGAAAACATATTTCTTTATTTTTCGCTATTTCGAAAAGTTTTGAATATCCATATTTTTATATTATGTGTAGTTGGTGACGAACTCACTGGAGACATTATGTGAATAAGTTTTTCTTTTATGGTAAAAGAAAAAGAAAAATCCCATCTTATTCAACGCATGAACTTTTTCCTTTTATCGTAGTAATAATAATCTTTGTATTATATTCAATGCGACAGAAAAAGGAAAAAAAAATTCTATTCTGTTCAATATTTTAGAAAGAAAAAAAAATATTTATATAAATAAAGAACATAATGCTCACCATAAGAATGAAAATGAGGACAATAGAATATTCGTTTGTGTCAGGGAATATGTGAATAGAGAGACGACGTGATGTTGACATGCTTGGCATATGTTTGTTTACTTTTTATATTCATAGGGGGGAAAAAATGCATGATTTTAAATTTTCTTGCTGAAAATTTCTTCTGCAACAGCAATTTTTTTTAAACCAAAATTTTATTTTTATTATATTCCGTTAAAAAAAAATTCACGAATTTCATTTTGACGTATTGAATGAAAAAAAAATGTCTTTATAATTGAAATTTGGGTTCAATATATGAGAATAATTTCTAAGAAATTGCACTTGAGTATGACAACGATTGACTATAAGACTTGAATTTAAGAACACTTGAGCTAATAATGAGCAGAGATAATTGTCAAGTCGGAAATGACATTCAAATAAATTTTCTGATGTGTTCTTTGATAGGATTTTGATTCCGTCTGGAACTAAGAAGATAAGTTCACGATTTCACAGAAACTTGACTCATCATTTGTCTTTTTTAAAGCAGATTTGCGTATAAACCAAGTTATCAATTTTTTTTTGCGAAAAAGTTATTCATCGCTAGCAAGTTAACTGGTAAATAAACTGATTAATAAAATAAAATATATACTGTCGAACTCAGCTAAAATGACATCGAAATTGAGTGAAATTGTGTCATCATAACTGAGGTTGACGTTTTCAAGACTTTTACAAAATTAAAAATACAGTCAGATGCAATTGAGTACTATACATGAAGTTAAAATTTCATAACGACCAAAGACATCATAGTTTATAAAAATGTGGATAATTGGGATAATAAGCACGCGACATAACCGATTCTGATCAAAAATGTAGTCAATTCTCAGCGAAATCGTTAATAATTACTTATAAACAAACCATGGTGGGAAAATTAAGTGCTACAGCATGTATGCAGTCAATTAAACATTTAAGCATTAATGAGCATTTTCACGAGAATTATACAGTAAAAAGTTTCATGAGAATTACGCAGCAAAAAGTTTCATGAGAATTATGCAGCAAAAAGTTTCATGAGAATTATGCAGCAAAAAGTTTCATGAGAATTATGTAGTAAAAAGTTTCCCCTTATAGTGAGAATTATACTATAAGGGTGTACTATGTACCACAATTTTACCATAAGTTTCATGAGAATTGTAATAAATGTTCATGAGAATTGTAATAAATGTTCATGAGAATTGTAGTAAATGCTCATGAGAATTGTAATAAATGTTCATGAGAATTGTAATAAATGTTCATGAGAATTGTAATAAATGTTCATGAGAATTGTAATAAATGTTCATGAGAATTGTAATAAATGTTCATGAGAATTGTAATAAATGTTCATGAGAATTGAATGTATGAAATCACATAACTCTCTAAACCATAAAATAAATTAATTCATCTGGATTTATTCAATCATTTCTTATATGGTTTTAAAAAACATTCTGTGATTGAAAGTTCAAATTTGCACTTCAAGTCAATATTTAATTAGTTTGTTAGCCGACAGCTAATTTACACTATAGCTATCAAAACTTATTTAAGTATTTTGAATTGTTGACATTGACGTTCTACGTATTTTTTTATGGTAGATCCATACACGTAGGCAACCCAAATAAATGAATACGGTATATATCGAATAAATTAAATTATACTCTTGCAGTTTTTTCTTTCTGGAAACGTAATATCATGTTAACAATCGATATCATTATTTATCTTAAAAAAAAAAAAAAGAGCGAGTGGGAAATATTTTTAATTCTGTTCGTTATCCAGTTAATCAATCCAGCAAAGAATTTTAACGATTCACTTGCTACAGAAAAATTTTGAGCAAAAAATCCAAAAAAATGAAAGAAAGAGGGAAAAAATATGTCAAAGTTTTTCGTTTTTTCTTTACTTGTTTCATTTTTATTTGGCTGTTTTTCTTCGTCTTTTTTTTTAATCCCACAATTTCGTTGAAAAGAAAGGGAAAAAAGGCAATCACGGTCGGTCAAACAGAAAAAACAGAAGAACCAAAGTAAACTTAAGCGCTTAGTTCGTGTCTTGAATTGGCAAACTCAAGTTTACTTTCGGACTCGTCTGTTTTTTTTTTTTTTAATTTTCCATTGCTTTGCTCGAGTTCCTTGGTTTTGTTCTGCCTCAAACAACTAAAAGCCACAAGACATAAAAACTTTATGGATAACATCCAACATTCTATTTAATTAATTTTTTTTTTTTTTGGAAATATATTCGCCGTTTTTTGGATTTGGAGATATATAAAAAAAGAAAACATGTAGCTTGTGGTGAGATTTTTGAAACGAGAAATATATAAGAATGTCGTTTTCAAATTTGATAGTATAATCTAATATTTCTATGTATTATGTTTTAATAAAATGAAATAATTTGAGTATTATACAGAATAACTCTGATTTTTGTGATAACTTTCCGTCTTATCGCACATTAAATTGGGAAAATTGCGTGATAAAAGTTGATGAGTTGAATGTGTTGTCACAGGTCTATTTATCAATCACTGTCATATATTCAAAATACAGTTGAATCCCGTTTTAACGAATACCGTAATAGCGAAATTATCGTTTTAATGAAAACTTTTCTAATCCTCTAAATAAGTACATAGGAAAAATGCAGAGACCTGGAATTCCTTTATAACGAAATTTCGCTATAGCGAAGTGATTTCTCCGGTCTCTTGGAGTTCGTTACAACGGGATTCGACTGTATGATATAATTTATATTCGATATATTTAACAACAATTATAAATTCGTCTGAATAGCTATGACTTGAAAATTCAATTTTTTTAAGGAATGTTGAGATTAATTTCTTATAGATTTTTCAATCAATTCATTGTGCTTTGAAATATTATTTCAATATAAGCAAACATATCATCATTATTTATACAGTATATACAGGGGGTCCTATAAGTGCTTATTGCGGACTTTATTTCATCAACCGTCCATCATCGAGGTATGATTCCAGTTTAAAAAATGCTCAAAGTGAGTTCAAAAATTACCTTGTACCAGTTTTCAGAGTGAGAATACAGTGTGTGTCATAAAATATAAAAAAAATTTTACACCGTCCCGCTCGGCCTCTAACTTCCAATTAGAAAGCTGTTGCTCTGTCTCTTCTTGCTTTCCCCCACCCAAAAAAAAACCATGTTTTTAACTGCAATATTCAATGAGATATTTCAATGCAAAAGTTGGATCAACTGCCAGTGGTTGGAGTCAGATGTTGGTCAAGGTTAGATAGTAGAAGGAGCGAGAAAAAAAAGACAGCGTGTGTTTTTGCTACTTTCTTTCAGCACTGCAAATAAATATACCCTCAGTATAAATAATGAAAAAGATTTTTTTCCGCCGAAAAAGTATTCCTCTTCCTAGAAAGCCACACACGTCATAGTAGGTGTTTTTGTATCATAGTGAGGGAAATAAAAGCGATGGGCGGAGTAAGTTTTCTTGTTGTGGGGGGGGGGTGGAGTTATCAACTGGCAATCGGAAAAAATGATAATTCTTCTTGAAAATAGGTTGCAAATTGTGAAGGTTTCGCAGTTTCAAATGTGACAGTTATAATGCGGATCACGAAAATTTTAAAAACGCGCTTAAAGAGTTAAAACACTCCCAGTACGAAGAACGGTTGATGAAATAAAAGCCGCACCAACATCCTATATATGGTATCAAATATTTATTTCGTAATACGGTGCATAGAAGTATTTGTAATATAGTGGCATATGTATAGCTTCGAAATTTTTACCCCCCCCCCCCTTGAGCGGCAATTAAAAATCACTAAACCACCCTCAAAACGTAATTTTCTTTAAAACAAAGTAGGCTTTCTTCCGATTTTCAGCCGGCTCAACTAAATGGGAGTAGTGAAAGGTTTTCCACTGAGAAATCGTTTCTACAAAATATCTGGGCTTGTCAATACTAAAATAAGAAGCTTTTATGGAGGCGAGATATCTCATCGTTGCTGCTTAAAGAGTTGATGACCACTATCGGGAAGATAAATCGTGGTTACAGCAAATTAGAGAATAGATAGTTAATCTAATAATTCTGATATTAGATTAACGGTATTCGATTAACAGAATAATGCAGTTAATCTAATAATTCCGTTAATCAGTAATTGATCAGAATTTAGTGCAATTAAACCTGCCTGATTCTTGAAATGGAAAAGAAAAACGATGATATTTATCGATAGCATGAAAAAATACTATTATCTTTAACCATTTCTCATGCTAAAACCCATTTTTAGCTGTTTAAAATCAGGTTTCAGCAATTATTATAACGAGTGCTAATTTATTTTACTTAAAGACATGATGCCATTCAATTAATGTCAGTTCAAATTATGTTATAGAAAACTGTGTTCGTGAATATCCATTGATCCAGTTTCAGAGAATATATGGCATTATAACCATCAGTATCTAGCAGATACTCCTGCAATTCTTCCAAAAAATTTTAATGTTTTCACATAGTTAACATCAAAACATGAAATATAGCACAAAAATAAGTTTGCAATAATAATGGAATTGACGAAATTTATATATTGATTATCAATAAGTAAACGAAATACTAAAAACGGGGTACAAAAATGTTGAAATGCATTTTAATTTCTAGAGAATAAGGCACAAATAAAGAATCCTACTTGTCGGAAAATGATAAGTCCCAAGAAAATGCAGAGTCAAATTTTCGCTTACCTGAAAATTAAAGAATATCATGAGATTTCTCTTCATACATTTATATGTCATTTGAATAAAATTTGAAAAAGTATTTTTCAAATTTTAATAAAATAAGTATTTTTACTTATCAAAGAACATAAAAAAAACCAATAAAATTTCCAGACACGTTCATACAAAGTATACAAGGGGATTTTAAATTCATGGGACAAAGTTTAAGAGGTGATATAAGACACTTAAACAAGCATTTTTGATCATAGAATATGTAGTCGAATAGCAAAGGCAGTAGAGGGTGTTTTAGAAAATGCACAGCATCAATTCACCACATACCAGTAGTAAATTTTCCTGACGGATTTGCAGGGATATGTTCTATCAACCAGTCGTAGGTGCATATGCACTTTCGAATTGGATTGGAGTTTGTTTTTTATTAGTGCAAGTACCATCGAGATTATGCTGCGCCAAACAATGATCACACGGTATAATGACTTGTGGTAGAATTTGCGTTACCCAGGTTGCACCATGAGAAATCCTGCCTCATTACTAGAGCCTGCAAGTTCAGGCACTCAAAAATGGTCAAAATAGACTGGAAAAAAGGCACTGAAAAGGGCATTTATGACTAAAAGCCTGGATATTACGAGTCCAAAAACTGACAAAAATTTGGTTGCACTTAGTCCATCTACTGTTTCAATTATAGATAATAATAACTGCATTATTTTCAAAATTAAATTGATTTCATGCTAAAAATAAAGTGTTTGCGGTCCATCAGGATTACGTCGATTCCAGGTCCAGCATTATCGGACGCGGAGCCCGTAGTGAAGATGTTTGTGGGGCTCTTTCGAATAATTCTCACTTATTTGTTTTGCAGTATTTGGAAAATTCATTATAATTTTTACAGTTGAAAACGCAGCTACAATGTTGTGTTTGTGGTAAAAAATGATTTTTCCCCATTTATATTACCACACATGTGGATATACTTCAAGAGCAGTAAGGCCCAGTATGGCCACACCTGTCACACGACCCTGAGGATGCCTCTTGCCAATTCAATCGATATTCTACATACCTAAAACATGGATTTCCAACTGGTGTTCCGTGAGAGCTTTTTTGGGGTTCCGCGAAACCAAATGCCATTGATCCCTAAAACATTTGGAACCCGTCGAAGTTGCAAATAAAAAAAAAGTTCTTGTTGCAGATGCTGTTCTTTATTTTACACTTTGACGAAAAAGTGGGGCATATTTTAATGAATTCAGATTACCAATGCGGATGACCAAACAACAGTGAAAACGATGATAGTTTTATATCTTCCCCAACACGGGTAGATTTTCAAGTGTAAGCATGTAAATATGTAAGCTGTTACTTCCAGTTAAATATGGGGCCACAGAACATCTCTTTGCCCAGAAAACCCATGATGTGTTACCCTTAATGTTGAAACAGCCATGCATAAAACCCCCACAACAAGAAATCTCATTGAACTCTATCCCATGGTAGTCATGTACAGAGCCGCAACTAGGCTACGGCAGAGGAAGGGGCTCCCCAGAATAGTTTATTAGATATTTTCCCAAATATCTAATAAACTATTATTAGATAAATATTAGACTATATAAAAGAACCACTTCAAAGCATAAATAGGGACAGAAACCAATATCCCCAGCTTGCCGTAATGACTCTGACAAAGTTTGGCGACGCCCCTAGCGAATGAATGAAAGACAGGGTCTCTGCCACCGGACTTATCCCGTTGCCGAGATCTCTTCCAGCCCAGCTTCGTGGCAGAGTCAGGAACAAAGTGAGTGTGTACACCTAACAGTCTGAGTGTGTAGCTAGTGTTGTGTATGATATTTCAGTGCTGCCATCTATACTTCAAATTGTAAGTGAAGTGTAATGATTGAATATTTGTAACGTTGTAGGCCTGTTGCTCTCTGTGGCGAGACTTTTTAACGGGGAGATCGGCTCGCATTCGCGCCTTGAAGTTGGGAACCACAGAAAACCAACTTCAGCCGACCACCACTGTGGCGCCGGTGGGGTTCAAACCCGGATCGTCGCGATGCGAATCCGTCACTCTGACCACTCGACCACCACAGCGGCCGACGCTCCAGCGACGTACACTTTGAGAAACAGTACCATCAAGGTTTCCACGGAAAAGTCTCGTACCCATCAAGGGTTCCGCGAAAGCTTCCACGTCGGAAACCCCCTAACCTAAAATAACTTGTCATGGAGTTGTTTGCAGTGCATTTGTGGTGTAATGAAAAATGAAATGTTCTCCAATACGATATGGGCCCCACGGTCAGAGCCCTTTCAACTCCTGCACGGCCTGAGTAAGCCAAAACGTCAACTGATGACCTCTTGGGACAGTGATCGGTCAGCTATACATATACAATGCTGTCCAATGCAAGATATGTTATAAGGAGAAACAAACTTCTAATTTTTCTCATACATAGTTGCGTTCGTCTGAAACAAAAACATTTATGTCTTAACACCATCCGGATATGTATGTAGTATAAAATTGGGGAGTTAAAGGCAACACTAAGTTCTCGCTCTCGGGCAATTGCACCTGTTCGAATTTAAATAGTGCTAGAAGGTTGGGGGGAAGGGGCTTTTTGATGATAATTAATACTAAGTTCTCCATGCTCAAAATGTCCAAGTTCTGCCGATTTTGTGTGTGTGTCCTCTAAAATTCATCAACAAGCTTAAAACTTGTTATTATAGACATTTATGTCAGGAAAACTTAAAAAATGCGTTTTTACAAAAAAAGTTCGAGAATAGGCAAAAATAGGCATTTATGGTCTTTTGCCTGAAAACTTCCGGGCTCTACTCATTACAATAAATGGTTAATTGCACTTATTGCAGCAAATCTGTCAGAGAAATATGATATTTTATTTTCGTGATGTGCACTCTCTAAAAACACCCTCTACCGCAAAGGTCTTCAACCCTTGCCCCCCCCCCCCCGACCCCCTTGCTATGGCCCGCCGACAACGTTTTAGAAAATAGCTACATTTTTCATAGGAAAACGATTAAATTAAAAGAAAAAAAAAATCATTGAAGAGAGAGAGCTCCGGCCACTGAAATCTGTACTGCTTTATTTAGAACTGCAAGATACTTTCCAGATTCAATAGTAATGCTTTCATTCACTACATTAAAAGGGCCGTCGTAACGAATTCGGGTGTCATGAGCCAAAACAATTTCTGAAGAATATGCATTTCGTATTGGCTACATATTTCGAAAGGCTAAATTTGGCATCCAAAATGCAAACATAATTACAGAATTTAAAGAAAAAATACTTTACTGAAAAAAAATCCTAATTTATGAAAATTTATAATTAATGAAAAAATACAGTAGTTAATTCAATAATGGGGTTACAGAATTACTGAAAGAAATAATTGTAGAACTACTGATAGAAATAATTTCAGAATTATTCAGAATAATTTCAGAATTGTTGAAAATAATAATTCCTGAAAAAAATTAAGAATTTTTTAAAGAAATAATTTCACAATTAATGAAAACTTAGAATTAATTAAGAAATAATTGCAGATTTGATAAAAGTAATTTATTAAAATGAATGAATTAATTAATGAAATTTTTTATTTGGAAATAAGTAAAATTCAAATATAATGAAAGAAATAAATTCAGAGTGTAAGTAAAAAAAGCACGTTCAATAATTTGGGGAACCCTGTTTAATAACCAATATACCCCCGTAGGACTTGATGGCCCTCGAGGCTTCGTGGAAAGTTTAATTTGGCCCGCTATGTCTGAAAGGTTGAAGACTCCTGCTGTGCCGACTTTGCTATTGTGATTCGACCGCACATTCTATGAACAAAATTCCTTTTTAGGACTCTTATATCCCCTCTTAAAGTTTGTCCCATGAAGTTAGAATTCCCCCGTGTACCGAACATTATGTCCATGCATATATGCACACACGTATCCATGAAAAATATACATATGTTACGGCCAAGATCCGAATTCTTCCCACTTTGCGAAACAGGCAAAGTCCAAAAGACTAAATTCTGGCTTTAGCAAACCAATTCATAAACTGATGACATGGGAACTTAGCGATGTCATTTGTATTAAAGAATAACGACCTCATCACAGTAATTTCAGCAATCACTCAAATAAAAAGAAACAGAAAGCCATAATGCCACTGCCCAACAAATCAAGCAAAAACACATTTGAAAAAAAATCACTCTTAAATAATATTCGATTCATTGCCTCAGAAGCACATAAGCACACAGAAAGAGAAGGAACTAGAAACAAAAAATGCCTCTTTAAATGTACCTATTTTTTTTTAATGGTGAATAATAATAACAAAAAAAAACCCATTATGCAAATCTAGGCGAGTAAATACATACAAAGTTATTGTACGATAACAAAACAGCAACGCCAACAACAGGAAATAATCCGTAACGGAAGCCATAAAACATGTCCAAACATTTTCCAAACTGAATTCGAGATCAGGTGGTGAAACGTAAAAATCAAATAAGACTACGTTTTCGCAGCGTGAATTCTTTTATCCTCTCATTAAACAGGAGCAGCGGAAACCGATTCCCATGGGGGAAAAAGAGGGGGAATTTCATTAAGAACAAAAAAATAATAATAATGAAAACCACGACAGAAATAACAATAATAAAGAATCACATGGGAAGAATTTTATTTCAAAGAACCAAATAAGACTCATTTGGTATTAGAGAACAAGTGACATTAATTCCCAAATAATTAATTATTTCTTTCTTATTGTTTGTGAATAACATCAAATTTGTAAAAACAACTAAACACCGAGGATCAACAAAAGGCCAGAGTGGATCGAACAAAGGATCACTTTGACAAACAACCTCAAAAAAAAATTTAATCCGTGTTTAATACTCATTAAAATAAAGACTGTCTATCAGAACGGTTTTACAAAAACTCTGCCTGAGTCTTATTTAGCTTTCAATGACTCTACGTGTTTACCAAAAACAATTTTTAAAAAGTTGTCTTAAAAAAATTGAATTCTTCAGAAAAAAATAAAATCATAAAGAAAATTTTAGAGAATATTTAGCGAATATACTATTTTTCTATTTTATCAGATTTACGGGAAAAAAATCATAAAAGAAATTAAATAGTAGAGAGAAAATCTGACAAGTTGAGGGAATACTCAAGAGATGTTGCATCTTCATTTCTTAAGGCCAGGATTACGCTACAAAAGTTTGATAAAAATTCTTTTAAAAAAAACTTAAAAAAATGCAACCAATAAGCGCATTGGTTACATTCGAGTGAATATAACCAATGGGCTTATTCGTTTTTCAAGTTTCATGAAAGTTCATTTACAAAACTTGAAAAATGCAACCAGTAAGGTTATCGGTTGCATTTGCTCGAATTTAACCAATAACTTTATTGGTTCAATTTTTCAAGTTTTATAAAAGAATTTTCATGGAACTTTTATAGTTTGGCTTAGGCTGGGATTACATTATAAAAGTTTGATCTAAGTTCTTTTATAAAACTTGAAAAATGCCACCAATATGCGCATTGGTTACAATCGAGTGAATGTAAACAATACGTTCATTGGTTGCATTTTTCGTTTTATAAATAAACTATTACGAAACTTTTATGGTTACACTATAAAAGTTTGAAAAAATAATTTTATAGAACTTGGAAAATGCAACCAATAACCATACCGGTTACATTCTCGCCAATGCAACCAATAGTCTAATATCCCAATAGAAATAGTTTCGTCTTACACATATTTGGGAATTCCATTTTCATCTTTCGGAAAATTCCGGAGAGCTGAAATCAAATTATCTCCAAAACAAAAAACGCAATAAGCTCAATCTGCCCGATCCTTATCCAGTCTAGAATTTCATCAATCAATATTGCATTTAGACTCTTCTCTGGTTGTATCAACTATGTCATATGGTGCACCGACTTGGAGCCCAGAATATTTGGATGATTTCGATGCTCTACTGATGCTATTAAATTTTTTTGCGAGAAAACTATTGCACTTCCCGCGAGACACGCCAAGCTAAATAATCAGATGTGAGCTTGGTCAACCAAGAATATCCCCATATTACTCAAAAAGTTTATCCTCTGCTTTTTTTGTTAGAATTCTAAAAATGCCAAACTACAGACTTCCGAGACTGTGTCTTGACCAATTGTTAGAAAGGACAAAACACTCACTCCCTGACAGACATAACTGGCTTTTTTTCGTGTGGAGAATATTCGACGATTGTGGCTTGAGTTTTCTGAAAGAATCTATGGACCCAAACTTGGTAAAAAAACACATCCCGAAGATTCTACAGATTCTATGTGATCAAAGTTCACTGGTAGATTTACCAAATGCATATAATTCTATATCATTTCCCCAGTATAGGCTCGTAAAATCCAACTTTGGCATGGAACAATTTCTTCTGCATAACAACGATTTAAAATACGAGAGAGTTTTTGTCCAAATTCAACTCGGAAAAGAACGTATTTACATGAATGGAAAGATGCTTCTCATTAACCCAGTCGTAAACTTTACATTTTGTAATAAAAATTCTCCCGAAACCTGGTCGCATGTTCTTTTTCACTGCTTAGTATAATAAACTTTATAAGTTACTTATATAAACTTTATTATTAATCGTCAATGAAATATATATATATTTTTTCGTTTGTGAATAACATCAAACTTCTTAAAATAACGGAAAAACTGAGAGTCAAACGAAAGCGAACAATTTGCCACTTGAACAAACAACCTCGAAAAAAAAATTAATCCGTGTTTAATTAAAATAAAATAAAACCTGTCTATCAGAATGTTTTTCCAAAAAAAAAAATCTATTCTCGACTCTCATTAGCTTTCATTAATTCGAAGCATTTGCTAAAAACAATAAAAAAGGTGTCAAAAAAATTAAATTATTCAGAAAATCAGATAATTTGAGAGAATATTCAAGGAATGCGCCATCTCGATTGCATTAGTCATGAAAAATAGAGATTTGTGTTTTTTCAATGAATTTTGAAAGAAATGTAAAAAGTTGGGAATTTCAATATAACAGCTCTCTCTCTTCTTTTAGTATAACATTTTTATTAAAAGTTATCGGAGAAAAATTTGTCGCTCAATTTTTTTTAGAATCGTTGTACGCATTTTTAGGAAGCACATTTCTATTACATTTTTGTTGCTTTCGACGAGTTCTTAGAATATATATTTTTATAATTGCTTTAGAAAAGCGAGGATGCGGGGGAGGGAATACGATTGAAGTGTTTAAAATTTTCATAGGTGGATAAAATTGCCGCGAGTTCTTAACACACCGTCAATCAACTGCTTCGACACGGAGACACAAGTATCGAGTGTTAAGGGGCAATTCTAGGCAGTGGTGTTACAAGGAGATTTTCTCTAATAGGGTTGTGAATAAATTTAATAGCTTACTCCCGGGAGTGGTAAATTCTAACACAATTAGCACGTTTAAAAATAAATACGGTAAGCCTACTGAGATAAATCAAGAAGCTACCCATACTTGATGAGACAACCATAATGTTTTAAGTGCAGTATATTTATATGTTATCATAATTGCTCTTATTGGGTTTCTGTATTTTTTATATACAGGGTGCGAAAAAAGTCAGTAGAAACTTTAACAATTCATAAAAACCCGAAAAATAAACGAAATAAAAAACGGTTTGCAGGGTTAACATCGCTAGGTCACGGGAATTTTTTTAAGATGGGGGAAAAAAACCTCCAATAATAGCCGATAGGAGGTGCTGACGTACACAAGTCATAGAAAAGATACGCGCAAATAACGAACAGAATACCTCCAAATCGTTTATTGCAGCAGTATGTGTTCCACATGACCACCACCACAAGGGATAAGACATTACAGGCGAGTCACAAATCCAGCAACGGCAGAGTGCAACAGGTCCACATACACGGTTTACAACGGTGGGCTGATTGTGGATTAGGAGCGCCAGTCCTTATAACCGTCTCATTTGCATATTTCCGCTGAAGTCGCTCGTACCAGCACCACCTATCAGCTGTTTTTTTAGTTATTTTTTTACTGTAAAAAGAAATTCCCGTGACCTAGCGATGCTAACCCTGCAACCCGTTTTTTATTTCGGCTTTTATTCATTTTTATAGTTTCTACGGACTTTTCTGCCTACCCTGTAGTTTAGATATATACTCAGCATCCACATTTTTTATGGGTATATTTTTTCAGGCACCTCGTTGTGCATTTTGTCCGTTGTGGTCTTTATATTTGTATTTATTTATTTTCTTGGAATCATTGTTATCGACGCTTTACCAGTAAATACAGTACGTATATTTTTATGAAATTACTGGGAGTCGTATCGTTGTAGGGAAAACTCATTGTTACTAAAGATTTATAGCACATATTGATATTAAACTTTGGTACAAGTTATCAAATAATTAATTATTTATTTTATTTTGTTGTGAATGATATCGAATTTCTTAAAATAACTGAAAACCGAGAGTCAAACAAAGATGAGATTAGAGCGAACAATGGATCACTTGAAGGAACAACCTCAGAAAAAATAATTAATCCGTGTTTAATAACTCATTAAAATAAAACCCAGTATCAGAACGATTTTCAAAAAAAATCTCGGCTCATTAGCTTTCATTATGTTTTACCACGGGTTTACAAAAATATTTGTTAAAAAAAAAATTAAGTTATTCAGAAAATCTGTCAGATAATTTGAGAGAATATTTAAGGAATGTACTATTTTTTGATTTCATCAGGTACGAAAAACAATTTTAAGAAAAAAAAGTCATAAAAGAAATTAAATTATTCTCACAGAAAATCAGTTAAGTCGAGAGAATATTCGAGGAATGCACCATCTCGATTTCATTAGATTCGTGACAAATAGAGATTCGTGTTTTTTTCAATGAATTTTGATCGGAAGTTAAGAAAATAGGAATTTCAATATATATAGCACAGATCTGACTGCAAAAATGGTAGTATAAATATGTATTTTTTAATACAAGATATACGGAAGACTGGATGTTGTGAAGATATTTATTATTTGAGATGTTAATTTTTTAAGGAAGGAAAAAACTCATCTCTGCCTCGAGTCGAACCCGGGTCCCTCGATTGCCGGATGAGTGCTCTGACCACTAAGCTACAGAGGAGATAGAGATTTTCCTTCGCTAGAGCGTATATGTGCCGAACGGAACCGTGCAATGGACGGTGAACCGATCAGCTAATAGCTCATGGACGACGAGCCAACAGATGGCTCGGTTCACCGTCCATTGCACGGTTCCGTTCGGCACATATACGCTCTAGCGAAGGAAAATCTCTATCTCCTCTGTAGCTTAGTGGTCAGAGCACACGTCCGGCAATCGAGGGACCCAGGTTCGACTCGAGGCAGAGATGAGTTTTTTCCTTCCTTAAAAAATTAACATCTCAAATTATAAATATCTTCACAACATCCAGTCTTCCGTATATCTTGTATTAACAAGTGGAGAGCGACATTCATATCATTTTTTTTAATGTTCCTAGGAAAAATTTGTAATCAAGGATATTGTTAGGAATGGTTGTTGTCTAAAAATTTGTATAAATCTTTTATTCAATTTTTTGAGAATCGTCGTACACATTGTTGAAAAGCACAATCTTATTGAATTATTGGGAATTATACCTATCGACACAAAGTGACAGAAAACATTGTTATTTATTTTAATTTAATTTTTTGCAAACATTTTTATCTAGGTTTTATCGGAAAAAAATATGTGCATTTTCATGGAATCACTGGGAGTCTCTGTTGTCGATGGCATTGTTGGAAAACACATTGTTATTGAATGGGTGTAAAACACGTTTTTGCTAAATTTTTAGGAACTTTTGTTGTCAATGTGTGTGTGTGTGCGTGCTTATCGTCAGAAAAAAATTCTTATTACGTTATTAGGAATCGTTGTTGCCGATACATTATTCAAGAAACGCATTTTCATTGAATTACCGGAATTCGTTGGTGTTGAGGCATTGTTAAGATTGTATTTTTATATTTCGCCGAGAATTATTGTTGATGAGTCATTGTTAAAAACATATTATTATTATAACATTGAGAACCGTAGTTGCTGTTGGGGCACTGCTAAAAAACACGTTTCTATTGAATTAGCAAGAATCATTGTTATAAAACAGTGACATTTTTATAAAGCACATTATCAGCGCATCATTAGGAATCGTTGTTGTCAATACAAAGCATGTTGTTATTACATTACTTGAAGTCTTTGTTGTCGAGGACACGTGAGGAAAATACGCGTGTCACAATGGGGAGAAAATTTATTGTTGAATACTTGTTGGAAAACACATTGCTATTGCATTATTAAAAATTGTCATTGTAAATTAATTGTTCGAAAATCATTGCTATTGCATTATCGGAAATTGTCATTGTTGATCCATTGTTAGACAAACATTGCTATTGAATTATTTGGAATCATGTTTTCGAAGCATTATTGCATTATTAGAGGACACGTTTTGATTGCTTTATTGGGATCGTTGTTGTCAATAGATATCGTTAAAAAAATATCGTTATTGCATTATTCGAAGTCTGTTATCGAGTTGTGCGAAAACGCATCGTTATTGAGAATAATTGTTGCCAAAGCATTGTTATGACATTATTGAAAATCGTTGTTTCGATCTATTAGAAAAAAACGTTGCAATTGAATTATTGGGAGTTTCAAAGAGTATTATTAGAAAATATATATATATTCTTATTCCATTTATGGGAATCTTTTTTGTCGAGGAACTGTTACGAAGTACATTGTAATTGCATAATCTGGTATCTTTATTGTCGATACAATGCTAGAATCAAATATTCAGAGCATTGCTGAGAAAAAAACAATTGTTTACAAAAAAATTTATTTTTAAAAAGAACTCCAATCCTGAAAGTGAAAGTTCCATAAAATGTGAAATCTCCGAGTAAATATTTACGCATAACTTAAATATTCATTCACTATAACCAGACTAAAAATATGCTAATTTAGTGTATAACTTAACCAACGTTTCCCCAAAAAAATATAAAAATATATCAAAAGCAATCTCTTCACCAATTTCAAAAAATGTTTTTTAAAGAATGAATATTTCATTAATCTTATTTTTTTTTCACATTAAATAGCATGATAAATTTAATAAGTTAATATATTCACAGCGAAAAAAACGTAGTTAAAAAGTTATTATTTGTTAAAAAAGCAAAAAAAAATTTCTTTTAAATGTTTAAACCGCGTATGATTTATGGTAATTTAAACATAATAAAATTCAAAAGGTAATTAGCTGCTCAAAATCAGTAATTTATGGCTTTATAAGATATTATAGCGAAAATTCCCATGAGATAAGATAGGACAACATATGCATGGGAAACACATGCACTGTTGTCAAGGCATTGTTACAAAACACATTGTTATTGAATTGACCATTTGATCATTTTTATCGCACCACGGTTATTTTCTGCTCACGAGGGCTAATTAGACCGGAACCTACAATTTATTGACGATTTTCCGAATGGCAGCCTTTTTCTTTATACACATCAAGAGGTTGGTGCTCTTGCCTCTCGATGTGGGACCCTTCGGTAGTCTTTTTCTGCGGTCATGTCGCCGTTTCTGTTGTACCCCTGCGACAGGAAAGTTTTCTAACAAGGACGAGAGCCGGGTATCTAACTCGCGACGGAAGAAGCATTCTCAGAGAACACGTTCTTATCGCATTATCTGGAACCTTTGTTGTTGACGATCTCTCTTAGAAAATGTTATTGCGTAATATCAGGAATAATTGTTGCTTAAACAGTGCTAGAATCAGTACTATTACTCAGAGCATAGCTGAGAAAAGCCATTGTTTGCATAAAAAAACGCGTTTTTTAAAAAAAATCACAGTACAAAAGTAAAAGTTCCATGACGCTCAACCTCCGACGTAAATATTTACGCACCCTCTAAATATTGACTAAAGATATGTTAATTTAATGTGTTTAACCAATGTTTTTCCCAAATAAAAAAAAATCAAGATATTAAAAAGCAATTTCTTTACTAATTTTCCCCAAAATATTAAATGATGAATATTTCATTAACTTTATTTTTTGCGTTTTTTTTACATTTGATAGTAATTAATAGTAATTATAATAAATTTATTCAGCAAAAATATCCCCAAGTGGGGGAAAAAAACATAATTTAAAAATTATTATCTGGCAGAAAAGCAAAAAACGTTGACTTCTAAAAAGCTTGAGGGGGTCTCACACCTTTTAACACGGTGAAAAACTAGTAGAAATAAAATTAAAAACATCATTTGATCAGCGATTTATTTCAAATTTTACATACATACATATTCTTGATCGTATATGCTATCCTATGATAGCATGGAGTTGTGCATATTTTTAATACTTATTTTTTTTGCAAATTTTCAAAAAACAAAATGCATTAAAAACAGCTTGTGCGCATGATAAAATAGCTGATTAATAAAAGTTGATTCAAAGCAAAATAAATTGCACAGCTCCGAGAGATGAAGCAAAAGATTGAGATCCCATTAACTCAATCTTATTTGAAGTTAAATTTTAATTTTAAAATTCAAAAAATTTAAAATCTGAGATCAATAGTATGATAAACTTATTGAGTTAAAATATTTCCAGCATTAAAAGACGTTATTTAAAAATTATTATTTGGTAGAAAAGCAAAAAAAAAATTCAAAAATCTCAACCTAGTACGAGATTTATGGTAATTAATACGTAAAAATAATTCAAAAGATAATTGGCTGCTGCGCTATCAGTAATTTATAACTTATACAAGATATTATAGAGGAAATTCCCGTAAGATAAGATTGGACGCAGTCCACATAAATTATAGCGGAACAGAATGCCTGTACCTAAACCGCTGCCCCGCTACCACCCTGTTTAAATTCACTACAGACTGAATTGACAGTAGATTTATTGACAAAACGTACCGGGGATTTGTTTACTCCAGAGGCTAAGCAAACGCCGGTTATTGTATGGATATCGGCCGCCGATAAACAAACGGGACGAGGCCAGGAAACACCATGTCCGAGAGATTCCACAGATAATAGACAAGGTCCCAGTACTTCCAAGTAATGGCAAATGGTTCGAGGCTTCATGAGTAATGGCCGAGGCACTTCGTTAGACTTGATGTATTCGCGCAAGCAGATGATAATAATGCCTTTTGTACCATGAAAGTTCAAAACGAGATACTAAAATATCTCGACCACGTTAAAGTGGATACGTATTTAAAGATGGGATTACAGCGTTAGTCGGAGGAATCCATGCTCAAATTTAATGATGTATTTAAAATTTGGATTAACAATTGTACTTGCTATTATGTTATTCAAGCTGCCAAATAACATAATAACAAGTACCATTGGTAATCCAAATAGCATAATAACAATTTGGATTAACAATGGTACTTGCTATTATTTCATTTGGCAGCTTGAATAGTTACAATAATGAATAGAGATATCATTATTACAAAAATATTATCATGAGTATAAAAATATTAGTCCTTTTAAAAGTTAGTTTGTGATGTACTAATAATGATTTTGTTACAAACTCACTGCATTGTTACAATTACATTAAATTTCAATTTAGTGTTTCAGAATGCGTTTCATTTAATGTACAGCAGTCGGCCCGTCAAGAGATTCTATACGGCCCGTGAAAAGCATTCCGGTAGACAAATATCAATGCACTCAACACGATAAATGCCTAAGGCTCATCACACATATTTCTTTAATGAAAATACGGGAAATCGGGATTCACATAAGAATATTGCTAGTTATCGCAAAAATTTGTCGAATGCAAACAAAGTTGCAAATTATCGAAAAAAAATTGTCGAATGCAAGCAAAGTTGCAAATTATCGAAAAAAAATTGTTGAAGGCAAGAAAAATTACTTAATTACAGCCAAGAAAATTATCGAAGACAAGTAAAGTAAGCAAAGTTGACATTTTCTGCAAAAACAATTGTCAAAGGCAAGTAAAGTATGTAATGCATCTATCTCTAAAATTGCTGAAAAATCGCCATGGGGAAAAATAAAAGGGTACTGCAGTGGGTAAAGAGATGTAACTCACTAAAAAAACATACATATTTGTCAAATATGAAATGAATATCGCGCTGCGCGTTTGCGTTTCATGTTAGACTATGCATTCTTTGATAAAAATTTATTTGTATAGGTGTGCACTATCATCTCTTAAAGTTTTCCCCATCTTTTCTGAATCACCCTGTATATGACTATAATTGGTTATGTTAGAGATAAATAATTATCATCATATAATTCAAGTCATGAAAAATAAACTTAATTCTTGATTTCAAAAATCATAAAATGTGGGTCATATGGTCATCATCCCTTTATATACAAGTTTCTGCCCGCGAGCAGCAAAATTACCGCATATCTAGCGGAAAGATTGTGGAACTGGAAAGATTGTGCGCCCCTGATGTACAGGGTGTCTTTCTCGTTGGGAAATTTGCCGGTTGTGTGTGTGGCCTTAGTATTTATAATCAAAGTTGACGTGTTTTGAGCTGTCTAGAGCAGTGTTTCTCAACCGCCGGATCGCGGCCCGGTGTGGGTGGTTCCCTGTTTCATTTTTCTCCATTTGTTGTTTTAAATCCACCGGACCGCGGACTTGGGCAGGTTGAGAACCACTGGTGGCTCTAGACAGGCTTCGGCTTTTCTCTACTTGCGTACCAATGAAATTAAAACAAAAATTCCGCAAGTCGCACCCTCATTGGTTTCAATAAAACCATAGCCAGTATCATGACACATAAAATTCATATCGTTGTCATGCCATGTATTTTTTTCTTTTCATTCAGCACACCGATTTAAAACAAAAAACCAATATTCTTTCCTAAAGAACTATAATAGATAGCTTTTTTTTATTTTAGAGAGATGGCAGTAGGGGAGTCCCGGCTTAGTGATTTCTAATGCGGATCTGTGAATATAATATGTTTTGAAAAGCTAAATTTACATAGTAGATCAGTGCTTGACGAATTGCAGCAGCCAGGTCGTCATATCGACTAGAAAAAAGGCATTGGCGCCACATGTTTTCGACATGCGATTGCTGAATTGGGGTCTACGTATAGCACAAATTTTGTGATTTCATTTCAGTATGTCTTTCAGCATGAGAGAGAAGAAGTCATCAAGTCTCTGAAAAATCGAATAACTATTATTTAGGATCGTTTTCTATAAAAGAAAAATACTTGGCTGCTACGAAATTTCCCTGCCTAAATATTTTTCTGATTTGTCAAATAGCCTTTCGTAATTCCTAAAAATCAATTAAATTAACAAGGGCTGATTCAGCCATTTGCTAGGAATATACATTTCCCTTTAAGAAAAAAACAACTTTTTTGATATTTTGGCATATAAAGTTACAACCCTTCAATTAAAAAACAGAACAAATATATTCAGATAATATTTATTTACGTACGTATATAAACCATCGTCTAAATGTAAATCCCTATAAATTCGTATAGTGAAAGAAAACATATATATATATATATATATATATATATATATATATATATATATATATATATATATATATATATATATATATATATATATATATATATATATATACGTACATATATTTCGCCACCTAAACACAATGTCCGGAATTGTTTTTCGTTAAAAGGACAATGAAAACTTCAAGGGAGAAGAAAAAACAGCTGATAGGAAAAGAATTGTTTGTGTTTGTTTTTGGCAACGCAAAGACTTCGCGAAGCACAAATAAAAAGAACGGAAAACTTCAAAAAAAAACAAGAAAAGTTATCGTTGCCATTCGTTGCTTATTCTCGACGATTCCTGCAATGAAAAAGAAAGGAAATAGAATGCTTCGTCGCTAAACAATATCTCAAAACATTTCTTTTGCCTTCTGTTTTTTTAAGGAATAAGAACTCAATATAAAAGGAACGGAAAAGAACAGACGTGAGAAAAATTTATAGGAAAAAAGTACGGAAATTAAGAAAAAACAGAATTTTGTGTAAAATAAAAACACACACACACACACATAAGAAATGATAAAATAATTAAACAAAAAAAAGCCCTTCAAAAATTTATGTATATATACTTCATTGTTATTACTTTCCTTCTCAAACGGCAAAATTGAAACCAACGAATACTTAATAAGAAATGCCACTTTCAAGTTCAGTAGATCATGAAATTCGAGTGAGCATAGAATTCTACTATGTCAAATAGGGAGTTCAGGGTGAATTTTTTCACAGGAACATCTATAAAAATTGTATTCGCTGCAAAATACATATTCTGAAGAAATATGGAGACTATTTTTCATACAAAATTTCCTTAAATTATCCAAGCTCAATCTTCAACCTAGGAATTTTATTACGGGTTCAACCACTCTCTTAACCCTTTTAGGGCCGTATTCACCGACATGGTTTTAACTATAGTCATCAATTTTTGGATAAGAGATCGACATAGATTAGTTAAAAACTTGAATTTAACCAATCCTTGTCAAAAGCATACATTGACAAATTTTTTGAATACCTCTAAACTAAAGGATAAGAAGAGGAAATCAAAGGAAAAAATTACAAAATCCAATTTAATTCTTAATTCGTCTTTTAAAAGGTGAAGCGCCGTGTGAAATCTTATACCTGTTTTTGATGGACTAGACTTTCTTCGGATTTTCAGCTGGTGTAAAGGTAACGTATAGGGAAAGTGTTCCATTGAGAAACCAATTCTACAAAATAGCTGGAGAAAATAAGAGGTGAAATATCTAGTCAGCGCCGCTTGAAGGGTTAAATAAAACGCACTAATGAAAGAAACACAGTCGACGTTCGTTATAACAACCATCCACCCTTTCCACGAAAAACAGACGTTATATTGAGGTCGTTATATCGAAGTTTGAAAAAAAATTAGATTCTTAAGAGAATTCTTATTTGGGGGGATGGAATGGTAAAATTACATTATTCATTTTCTTACAACGTAAGCAGTTACGGTGATGCATCAGATTAGAAAATAATAATAAAATTGTAATTATTTATTACATGCACGCACTTATGTCCCGAATTCCCAAATACCAAGGGTGAAGGCCCGACTCAATTTTAGCAAACGAAAAACACAGATTTTGTACATTTTATTGCAAAAAAGAGCTGAGGCAGAGCGGACGTTGTACTGGATTGAATGGTCTTTTTAGGTTGTTATTGGATGAATAATCTAAATTATTTATATTACATCAAATTGTACTACATTGAATAGGAAAAAATTCGGGCCTTATCATACCGGTCGTTATAGTGTAGTAATAAAGCAAAGTCGCTATAACAAGCTTGGACTGCATTCAGAAAATTTAAGGGTAAGGCACATTTTACCACTTCAAAGTATTTTATGCTATTTTAAATGAAATATTTGATTAAAAATTTCATTTAGTTAGGATAATTAATCCCTTCTAATAATTCCGAGTAAATGATGTCGAACTATTTATCGATCAATGGCAATCGTAGTTACATTTCATATAACTAACATTTATATATCCTCCAGGAATTTAAAGATATGTATATTTATTGAAATCTCTCCTTCGTTTGTGAAAATTTCAAACATTTCTCAATGAGGTTTTAGCTCGCCCACATTATCGAAGCACCCCTTCAAGTAAAACTCGAAATGCAATGGATGCAATTAATGCAATTAATGCGTGACATTTCAGGGATTTGATTCGAAAAATTTCTGTTCTCTAATATATATGTACTATTTGGCAGAATTTAGAGAAACAAAGATTTGGCATTGAAATTTATGAAAATAAGTTATCCCTTTAGGTGATGGAGAGCAAAAATGCCAGGTTTTAAATCCCAGTTATAGGTTGCATGTCATATGTAGTACAGGGCTGGAGACAAATCACAAAAAAAAAAATCTAGACTTCAGAAAAAAATTTTAGGTGCCAAAAAACTTTTACCCGAAGAAAAAGGTCCAAATCAGTGCTTCTTTTGAATTTTTCAGGGCATGGTGACCCCTCTTTCATATGCTGGCAGATATGCTGTTATAAATTCCAAACATTTTGTGCTGCTCTCACCCTACAATTTAGTAACAACACAAAGAAAGTTTTAGGTGCCAATAACAGTTTTATAGTCGCCATGGCACCTGGCGCCTGTGATTTGTCCAGCCTCGATGTAGTATTTATGTATATATGTTATACATGGGTTAGATGCTAAAGTAAATGTGATAAATCCAGTTGTTATACAGAATAATCTGTTATTATGCGCAATCGTCGCTTTTTTTGTCAGTTCGATAAATTCTCTAAATTAATTCCTCTCCGATGATTATGCATAGTACCCAAACGTTGTTGATATGAATTTACCATTTCGTAAGTACTAAAAAAATTATCATTTACTGATGATTGTGAATAATACCCAAGAGTCACGTTTTTGGTAAACATGATAAATCGTACTATATGATATGTCATACTACATGATCGTACTACACGATAATTCTTATATGTATTGTACGTTGCCGGTAAATAATCGCCAGTAAAAGTGATTTAGAGAAATTTATCAAACTTACCAAAATGCTCGGTGATTACGTATAACAACCGGATTTATCTCATTTACCATAACATATACACAATATATATTCATTATGGAACTTTGAAAATTACACTCATAGTGCTTTCATACTTTAAGTAATTCGTGGTTTTCCTTGCTAATTTGTCTTCATCGTTGGCTACTTTTTTTATCGTGTTAATAATAACTAACGCAAAACGAATATGGAGTAAAATTAGACAAGAAAACACTATCAATATTTCACAAAATATAAAATAAAAAAGTTTTATATTTCAATTAGAATCAAAGAACATCATAACCATAAAATAAATATTAAATTCAGAAAGAATATTAATTTTAAAACTTAAAAATTTTCAAAAGAAATGAAATTCCTATCTCTTCCTCATACATATTCATATCTATTCAATTCAGCGTCTCGCATATAATTTAAAGGAATAGAAAAGAATTATCATTTTAATAAGAAAGAAGGATAGTAATCAAGAAACATGAAGAAAACCATTCCATAAGGAACTTTTCTTTCCCCTTTTTGCGCATTTCAGAATTAGATCGAGAAAACCCTAGCATAGAAAAAAAAAGTATATTTATATATTAAAGAATAAAACACAAGGACGAAGAAAAATATTAAATAACATACATAAAGACTTAAATTCAAAATCTCGGGGTGAAAAAAAGAACTAATGCCATGTTTGTGCTTTTTTCTAGTTGCAGCCGTATAACATCAACACCATTTTAAGCCAAATGTTGGCTACTTAAGCCCAAAGCGAATCATGGCGAAAAAAATTACAGATGAATGTCCAAAGAGATTATTCAATGGAGAAAAGGGAGAAAATTTAAAAAAAAAATCGCAATTTTTCCGAGTTCATTTATAGTCCCATAAAAACAAGAAAACTTCTCAACTTAATTATCTTTTATGGCTCCCCTTTTTGCCCTCTCTAGTCTCTTTTAGTTTCACCTTGATATACATACACACAGAACACGCGTATAACGTATAACATGATACGGTATAATTTATAACTACAGTACCAACATAACAATTGGTAGAACTTTTTTTTGAACTCGTTTTTATTTTATAACGTTCCTAACCAGGATATTTGAACTTACAGGAATGATAAAGATAAATAAATTACCTACTGATATTGCTTTTTTTTATTTTGAGTATCTGTGATTGATGTACAGTACAAAAAAAACTTTTAACGTATTTTGCGAAGGATAGCAAGTATTGACGGGTATTATGGCGATTCTGAGTTTCAGTGATTTTGGGAAATTCCAAAAAGAGTTTAATGGTAAAAAAGGAAAAAGAAATATTTTGAAAAGAATATTATTTTTAAAAAATCATTTCGAATATTATAAAGAGAAAACAATGTTATCTAAGGTCTGTGTCAATGATTGATAGGATTTTTTTCTCTTTTTTTTCATATTCTGCATTTTGGCGATAGTAAAAACAGTGATGATAATATAGGAAAAGAACGCGAATAAAATCGTCCCATATATATATAGTGTAGTGAAGGGCTTGACAAATTGGAAAAGAAAAAAATAGTAGCCAGACTTTTTAGTGATTTAAAAAGTAAAATTAGAGACACACATTTTATTTTATTTTTTCAGGAAGAATGGCCAAAATAATTTTTTTACGTTTTTCCGGAACTTCTTACATATTAGGGGAAACAGTTACGCAATTCCGAAAATTTTATGTTGTCCTTAGACCTCAATTTAGTCATCACATACACAGTAGCGTTCAAAAGTCTTTTGACAAATGCAATGTTTGTAGTGCCACCTCATTTGCATGCACTGCCCTGAGCTTGAAATATGTAAAGCAGAAGGAAGATGTTTATCTACAGGCGTAGTTGAACTCTTTGTTTAGGGCTAGTGAGCTTTTATTGACTAAATTTTGTTTTTGGACGGATCAATAGTGTTTTGACAAACTTGTTCAACCCTTCCGGCGGATATCCGAAGATATCGCGTTAAATTTTATCTGTTTTTATTTCAGCCAACCCGATATATCTCGGGTTCTAAAAACACGTTGAAGTTATTTTTACAGTGACATATTTTTTCCATTTCCTCCCCACTTCCAATCAATCAACTGACAGTGTGCGAGGTCAGCTGTTGTTCAAGGTTAGATAAGAGGAGAAGTGTGAAAAAGAGTTACCGTATTTGTTTCCCCCCCCCCCTCTTTCAGCTCAGCAAAGAAATATACGCTCAGTGTAAATAACACGGAAAGATTTCTCTTTTCCAAAAAAAAAAAGTATTTCTCTCTCTTCCTAGAATTTATATATATATATAAGTTCTATTATTATACGGAAAAGCATAATAACATGAACATTCGATACTCACATATAACTTTTAAGAAATTCTCTTATAGTTGAATTGAACATATCTCTCGGGTTTCACATCGCACTGAATATATATGTATTGCACATCTCAAAAATAGGGGACGGTCGCAAAATTTTTGTTCGGGGTTTAGGTAGCCCCAAAACATAACCGGATTTGACTACTTATTAGTTGTTTGCTTCCTTGTTTGTTTGTGACAAAAGACTTTTATACCACCATAAAAGTGATTAAATTTTTCCTCTGATCTTATACTAAGTGCACATAAGCAATTTTTCGGTCATAATAGTTTGTAATGAGGCTCAGAATTTGTGTTTCATAGGACACATAAGACAAATTCATTGTTGTCAAAAGACTTTTGAGCGCTACTGTACAGAATTTCATGTTGGTTTTTCAGTTCCCATGGGGATCTGACACTGGGATTTGTTAAGTCCTGATATAGTGGAAAAGCTGAAAATAGATTCAAAGTAATCTTTACAAGGAGCATGAGCAATGTGAGAGAGAGAGATAAGTCTCATTTAATTTGAGTTTTTAAGAAAAAGGAATGAAAACTGGCGTTTTTCGAGAATTTCTTTGACGTTATAGTAAAAGCTTTCTTATTTTTAACTCGCTATATCCGAATATGTTTTGTATCTATAACATTATCTGTTTAAAAACCACTTTCAAATCACTCGTTATAGCGAGATTCTCGTTGCAATCCGCACTCGTTATATCGGTTTCTTACTGTGTATCTAATCAAGTATTATGGGTTGGTTTTCTTATAATGAAGAGGTACATATCGCTGTAGTAGATCATCACTAGCCTCCTAATAAGCGTTAACAAAATAATTATTGTGAATAAACTATAACATTTTTATTTTTATTTCATGTCATAATTTCTGAGAATGAAATTCCTGCCAAGGTTATAACACCAAAACGGGTAAATAATGGGAATTTCGATTGCATGAATCACCTGTATACACCGTATGTATATCAACATTCAGTTCAAATACGAATTCCACCACTTTGAGAAGGAAAAAGAGACATGTTTGTCTTCGTGTTACGTGGTTCTCATTCATAAGAGGTCTAGTTATAGACCTTTCTTAACCTATATGCGTATAATGAGGGAGGACATTGTCAAGTCGAATGGAAACTGGAATTCCGTGCGAGTAGGGTGTTTCTATTTTAGTTCATTTTTCCTTTCTTTTTTCCGATAGAAAAGTAACATTGTTAGAAAAGGAAGAGTCACCGTGCCAAAATAAGAGTCTTTTTTTTGTCCTTGGTCTTCATTCAATCGCGTGACTAGATACCAACAACAAGGCCAAAAACATAGTCACGTTTATCACACAATGAATGCTACGGTTAGAAGTTCTATTAAAGTGACTGAAAAGCTGATCACCACCTGAATGAAAAAAACACTTTCTGGACCAGAGAGATAAAATAATATTGGGTCCGAGAGTGGTGCAGCAGCAAGATACTCGTCTTCCACCGTGAAGGTTACCATCAAGTTCCACGGGATCGAATCCGGGAAAGAACATCAGAAACAAGTTGCCTACCGACCCTGAGGTGACCACCGATAGATGACACCATCATTTCCCACCCAACTCCACTGGTTGGAAATCGCCGTACGGCGATATATGGCCGGAGTTGGTTGGGCGGTAAAGTATAGACAGGTAAAATATAAATGATATAATACACTCAGTGGCCAAAACATTTGCAACACCCCCACTCAAACTTCGACTCCTCCGTGCAACACGTGCGCTAACGAAATAAACCGGATTTGATGATGAAAAGCTTTCTCCTGGTCAGAAGCACCAGGTGTCTCCGAAGCCGCTTTGGCTTTTCTCGTACAACAATAGCTACTTATATGTACAACAATGCAAGTACAAGTCAAATTTTACGGCTTTTTAACAAGAAAACATTTTTTTTGAAATAAAAATTTGAATATTTCTAAGAGAAAATATTTGCAAAATATTTTATATTCGAAATTTTTTTTTCACAAAATTAATTTTTATACTCAGGTGTGTTACTCAGAAACATCATTAAAATACGAAACCATACAAGCAGATCTGTATGAGACGGCAAAGAATCTCGTAAAGTCCATTCCTGTGAAAAGTTCCAGTCCAAATATTCGTTAAATTCAGGAACGCATCAATTAATGGTGTCCAAAAACAAGCATTACTTAATGCGGACGAAATACGAACCTTTCCCAAAATTCATGCGGAAAAATCCCCAAGAAATCTCGCATGTTTCTAACATCATTATCGAGACAACGGTCGTTGCTTGCTCAGTCGAAATGCGAAATATCTCTACCATCTTCGGATACGTTCAACTTGTTAGTGAAAGAGGAGGAAGACGTCGAATTTTTAAAACTCGGTTTGGATTTTCCAGACCTGCTAACGTTTATAATGCAAAAATCCTGCAATTTTCTCACAAAAATCCTGCAATTCACTTGAAAATGCGGCAAACGTATATACTTTTGCATATCATATGTTACATACTTGTATAGGTGCTTATCATTATTGCCATGATAAGAACCTATACAAGTAATACACAAGGGTGACCATATTTGCCTGCATTTTACGGGACATTCCCGTATTTTTCGTCCTCATTTGCTAAAAAATATCAATTTTTTTCAATGATACTTCCTTGAATTTCTGATATTTACTGACAATTTTTCCGTCATGTTAAACGTTTTTTTTCCCCCGTGAAAACATTCTAATATATAGAGATTTATGGAAACCCTTAATTTCCCTCCCATCGGCAATTTTTAGCAATAATTTAAGAATTTTGGTTAGGTCCCTATTTTTCGGTTTATGGATACTATTTTCCATACTTTTCGCTATGAAATATGACCGGCATAGCGATACCTTTTGAATTTTCTCCCAGCCGTCTTACGACAAACACTTATTTTAAAAAAACACTTGTCCGTCCTGTTTGCTTGCGTTCATAGATTTGGATGACTTTGACTACCCTTCACACAGGGTGCCGCGCTTAGAGTTCTGGTGATGTGATGTCGCAAAACTGTATCATGTAAAACGGGAGACGGGTCACTTTCTTTAGAAAACAGTGGCAGCAAGAAAACAGCAAATTCAGTGTTTCCTTTTTTTTCATTTTTTAAGTTCTTATTGTTTTCATGTCAAAAATCCGGCAATATAAATTCATAATCCAGAAGCCCTGTAAACGTTTGCGAAATCCGACATTGCCGGGCTAAATCAGGAAAGTTGACCGGTCTGATTTTCTCTTCTCAGTTTTCAGAAAAGGTGGTAAAATCGGTAAATCAGATCACTGAAGCTGGAAAAATCAAGGAATACAAGTTTGGAAACAATATAGAGTCAAACTTGGTGATAACGATCCCTCTGCTATAATGTCAATAATAAGCGGGCCGGACTGATATTTCCATAGAGCAGCGGTTCTCAACCGGCGCCCTTAGGGCTCCTTATGCACTCCCCAGTGGCTCCGCGACCACTCGAGGAAAAACATATAAATATTTTTTAAACAGAAAAAATAAATCATTAATTTTGATGAATAAATTAAAAAATTGGTCTACGGGGCTCTACCACAGAATTTTTTTACTAAAAATGGTTCCACGAGTCAAAAAAGGTTGAAAACCGCTGCCATAGAGAATAATGTTAATGGACCTTACTTATAACGTCGATGAAAAGTAAACACCTCGGATATAACGACAATTTTACAATGTTACTTTTTTCTGTTTCAATGACGTTTTCCCAAGAAATCCCGAAGATAAGAGATAATCAGATCGAAAGAATATTCGTGTCTTGTTCTATCCATACCTAACATTGAAAAAAAAGATTTATTAAACATGTTTGATACTTCGGCTTATTACTCATTGACATGACCACTATACAAAAGATACCATGTAATTTTTTTTTTTTGTCAAAATTTCCGTATTTTGTACTTTTTCCGACTATTTTTTATACAAAAATAATGCACCTTTTCTTTAACGAAAAGGTACGCTTCAATCCTCAATCTCTCAGAAATGAAGGTAATTTGCATGCTTTATAAATTGTGTTTGTAATGAATATGACTATAAATACTCGTCTTATATATAAGATGAGTATTTATAGTCATATTCATTGCCTACTTCCAGTGGAATATATAGTTTTTCAAGTGAAATACATTTTAGTAGACTTGTTGTAGTCTGTAAAATGCATTTCTTGTAATATTGTAGGACACGGTGTGTTGTAGAACAATATTTCTTGTAATATTGTAGGACACGGTGTATTGTAGAACAATATTTCTTGTAATATTGTAGGACACGATGTATTGTAGAACAATATTTCTTGTAATATTGTAGGACACGGTGTATTGTAGAACAATATTTCTTGTAATATTGTAGGACACGGTGTATTGTAGAACAATATTTCTTGTAATATTGTAGGACACGGTGTATTGTAGAACAATATTTCTTGTAATATTGTAGGACACGGTGTATTGTAGAACAATATTTCTTGTAATATTGTAGGACACGGTGTATTGTAGAACAATATTTCTTGTAATATTGTAGGACAGTATTTTTAGGACACGGTGCCAATTAAAAGTTATTTTTTATTTTGTGACACACTGCGTTTCCACTCTCAAAACTAATACAGGGTGATTTTTGAATACATTTTGAGCATTTTTCATATTGAAACTATACCCCTACTACGAACGGTTGATAAGATAAAGGCCGCACTAGCACTTACAGGACACCCTGTAAAAATCAGTGTGGTACCCTGTACAATGGAGTTCTTTACAATTCTGCTCAGCTACACTCATGGAATATTTCCTCTCCCGTGCAGTGGAGGATTAATAATGTCTACAGCCCGAAAGTTGAGGCAAAATGCCTACTTTAACGTTTTTTTTCAGGAATTTTAGAGGCTATATTCTGTAGAACTTGGATATTTTGAGCATGATGAACTTTAAAAGACTTGATCTTTTTTAACTCTCCAACTCTCAGAACTAATTACTATCTGAAAGCTCTTTCCCCCCCCCTCTCCCCCACACCCTTTTCAGCACCATTTAAACACAAAGAGGTGCACTTGTCTCAGATATTGAGAACTTCGTGTTGCCCAGCATTAACTTCGCTTAGATCGGATGGTATTAAGACATGGGTGTTTTTGTTTCCGACGAAAGGAGCTATGCATGAGAGAAGCTGAGAAAAATTATAGACGAATTAATTATTTCTTAAAATTATAAAAATTAATTATAAATGCCTTTTTAATGCATGTTTTGATAATTTTTAGTTCCTGAACCTCCGGGCTCTAATAATAACGTTCAAAAATATGCATCACTTGATACGGACGAAAAATACGAATCTTCCCCAAGAAACATATACGTAATACTATCCCCCAAGAAATCTCGCATGTTTCTAACCTCATTATCACGACAAGAGTCGCTGCTTGCTCAGTCGAAATGCGAAATATTTCTCCCATCGCTGGATCCGTCCAACTTATTAGTAAACTCGGAGGAAAGACGTCGAATCATTAAAGATCGTTTGGATTTTCTCGTCTCAATTTTCCCTCATATAACATCTCTTACTTTCTCTTCACTCGATTTTGAGAACGGCGAAAATTCTCAAATTTGCGCTAAAAGGGGAAGAGATTTAGGAAAAGGAAATGGAGGGATATTAGATGTCGTTGGTCGGCTTGTTTTCCCTTCAAGAAAATTCAATCGCTTTAGGAAATTTATCGAATTGATGCTCTTTTCCCGGGAACATCCATCGAATTCCCTCAAGGACGCTTCCTCAAGCTGTTTCCAAGAGAGGAAGGGAGGGGGAGGGGGGGGGGGGTCGCGCGCAGCTTTATACAGGCAGGAACAAGCCAACCAACCAAGGAGGCTCGCATCCATTTCCACGTCACTTGTTTACCACCACAACATCTATCCTTGTGCATTTTGTGTCACACGAAATAGTCGACGACATCTTAGCAGCAGCCCCTGGAGGAGGATGAAAATTTTCTGGAGAATTCGTTCCCCCATCTTCGACTCTCTACCGAATTCCCCCAATCCCCTCTACATTGTACCGCACAGCCATGCACCTCTGTCTTTACCTCGTTAGTCATGTTCTCGGATTTCCTCGGCAAATTTTTGTTAATGAGCTCGCAATTAACGCGAGTATTCTTCCCGAGTTTCGAGTGGGTGAAACGAAATTTTTACCGAATCCGTAATGGCTATGCGTTATTACGATGGCATATAAAATGGAAGTTCGCGTGTATACTGTTCAAGGAAATCCTTCACCGAACTTGTCAAACGTCTAAGCAGAATTTTTCATCGGTTCAAAGCAACATGAAACGGCTTGATATTAGAATGCAGCATTTCCAACTCTTTCGCGCGTAAGACGAGCGAGGACATATATTTATCTCAAAAAGATTCTGTTCTCGAACTTTGTAGTGTTTCTTGAAAAAATCGCATAACTCTATATCATTTCATATACTTTTCCCATATTTCATCCACTTGAAGAACATCTTGAAAGTGATATTACGAGACTTTTATGCAGCATTTAGAATTGTAAAGAATGATACTACAGAAACTTGAGAAAGTCTTGATAGAAATGGAGAAATATCATGGAAATCCCATTTCTCAAAGCGTGGAACTATAATAATACAAGGTGCATAGCCAACAGCTGGCACCGCAATTTACTGGCGACAGTTGATCCTAGAGGCGTACTTTCAGTTAAAAGAAAGTATCCAAATAACGCGTGGATCTCAGATACGTCATGTCATTCATATTGCAAGGGATTGTATAGTTATTAAAACAAAATACTTTTTACACGAACACGCTGTGCTAAAAAACCTATTAAGAAACTTGTCGCCCTGTTTCTTCTATGATCAACAAAATAAATTTAACATTTCTAAGTGCAATATTCACTGAGATATTTAAATTAAAAAAATAGAGAAAATTTGGGAAGGAAGCGTCTTCTTCAGAGTTCTCTTTATGCTCCACATTGTAGTTCACATTATAAACGAACGTAAAATGCCTTCCCCTCCCCTCATTTATAGTGTTTTTTTCCGAATTGTCAAGTCCTATGCCTGTTAGTTATCCATGTATGCATTTTAACAGCTTCGTGTTATTTAAAACTGCTTCGGAAAAAAACATCGAATTGGAGGTTTTCCCCCCAAAGAGGATGTATCACCCTCCGGGGGCGATGGAACGTATCGGGGTGGGGCGATAATAATTACAGATACAACATGGGAATCTATGAGATCACTTACGAAGGGGGACGATGAGAAAAGAATTCTGAACAGGGGCTGGGATGAACAAAAAAGTTTGAGAAACTATGGGCTGAGAATGGCTAGATGTTTAGAATCCAGTCTCAGACTGGAGCAAAGCTGCATTAAGAGTTTCAAGTTCAGTTAAAAAACCTGAAATTCAGGTTTTCAACCAATCCGTAACGGCACCGATTTCGAGAATCGGAAACCAGCGTACGCTGTGTTCATACCCTAAGGAGGTACTTCACATCACATACAGATATTCCACCAAGAATTCAAGTAGAAATCTCTATATTCCTACCATCTAGAAAAGGAATCTGGCCTCTAACATTTCTTTCAATTTTAATACTGGCAATTTCATTGTTTTTGCCGCGAAAAGAAGACCGTTCTCAGTTGAAAGAAGAAATTCAAAATGTCTCAGGAAAATATTCAGGACCCTAACTACCGAACTCGTAAAGATGATCCTGATTAGGATTACCATTTCGCAGTGGAAATAACCTCCCCCAGAATCCAGAGATTTCAATTTGTCACAATTTGAAATACTCATTTTTTTTTTTTTTTGAACTAATATTAAGGTCTAATAATATGTGATTTAGCCACACGGGTAACATCAGATGTCTCCGATGGCCACGAAGACATGAGCATGTATGATATAAGCCAAGGGTGCTCAACCTTTTAGAGAATACGGGGCACTTCGTTGGCCTGGAAACGATTCGCCGGACACTTAAGTGCTGTGTAACTGTGTCGAGGATCACTCAAGTTATCTGTAAATTTGCCGGGGAACGCTCGAGTGATCTGGAACTGTGTGCCATGGATCACTTAAGTTATCTGGGAATGTTCCACGGGCCACTTAAGTTATCTGGGAATGTGTGCCATGGATCACTTAAGTTATCTGGTAATGTGCCGGGCCACAAACGTTATCTGTAAATATGCCGCGGGCTTCTTCGGTGATCTGGAACTGTGTCGTGAGTCACTAAAGTGATCTGGAACTATGTAGTGGGTCACTAAAGTGATCAGGAACTGTGTAGTGGGTCACTAAAGTGATCTGGAACAGTGTAGTGGGTCACCAAAGTGATCTGGAAATGTGTCGTGGCTCACTAAAAAGATCTGGGAATATATCATGGGTTCAAAAAAAGGATCTGGAAATATGCTGCCGATCCCTCCAATTATCTGGAACAGCACCGCGGGTCATTTAAGTGATCTAGTAATGAACTGCTTAGTTCATTTTTGTAAAATTAGGCTTGCGGTCACGGGCCACGTTCGGCCCGCGGACAATCTGTTGCGCGTGTATTCAAACAGTGGAAATTCTCCAATAGACTGCAACGATTGCAGAATTTTTTGCAGCAATTCTTTCCATTCGAAAAACGTGCTACATTTCGGTATTACCATTGGTTTACACGGTATACTTCCAAGAATCTCACTGTCCATGGGAGAAGGGGGGGGGGGGGGAAAATCACTATCTTTTCGTATCCAAATCGCATCTCTTACAGACAAATCTCATTTTATACCGCAAGGGTTTTTGTACGTCCATGTCTTTTTTTTGGTACGATAAGAAGAAAAACGTTCGAATGCGTGAGTTTTTTTCTTCTCTCCTTACAGAAGAATGAAATTCTTTTAGGAGGACACACAATATCTCTCTTTCTCTAACGGTGTCCAAACAGACAAAATATCCCCGAAAAACAAAAATTCCACATGACGGGTGCCATTTTTTTACCCTCCAATGACGGAAAAAAATCCCATTTCCTTCGTCGAAATTCGTATCTTCCTCAAGGGAATGTGGCAATTTTTATTTTTTTTTATGTATTATATATTTGTCCTTACATTGATGATGATGCGTCATATCCCATTTGTTCGACACTGTTGATGTCCACAAATATTCCGGATAAGCCCTTCGTGTGTGTGCTGTTATTTTTCCCCCCTATTTTCCCGATAAAAAAAAAATATATATATATATATATGTATGATATACATTCTTTTCTCAGAGCACCAAAGAGATTTATGTATACGAAAAAATGATATGGACCATGAAATTCTGTATTTGCATATCTTCTTAGAACGACATTTTATGGACGGTATTTTCGAGTATGTATGCATCAATTTATTTATGAATGTTTTCGGTTCGGATACATTCTGAATTGGTTTAGGAATACACAGATAAATAAATAAATATATATATATATATATATATATATATATATATATATAGCGTATCACTTGAATATACTATATACAGGAAATATCAAAAGGAATGTATCGTGAGTAAAAAAAAAATTGTGATGGGTGTATCAAATAGTCTCGAAACCAATCGCTTGCGCATTTTCCGTCCTATGAAGATTTATGTCGTGTACCTTCAATAGAAAATAAGAATTTCTGTATTCTATGGATTCCTATTTCTAAGAATTAAAAATAATAATGCAACTGATAATTGTATTTACTTACGATAGGTATTGACAAAAGCCAGGTGCCAGATCCACCTAGAAATTGGTATTGGCGCTTGAAGTTTTTAATACGGGGTGCAAAAAATAAGTTAGAGAATTTTCTCCTAAGATTTGATGTCGTAAAATAATTTTGCCGATATACGAGCCCCTAGGCCTCAAAATTCAAGTAATGCCAATAGAATACGAGACATAGGTGTTTCAGAGTAGCGCTCAAGAATGAGATGAGAAACCACAACCTAGCTCTCGTGGTTACGGTAACAGCAACAAAATCTCGCCAAATTCAAATAGCAACACTCATTTTTATGCATTGCAAATGCTCGGAGCAGTAAATTCACATGGCGCTGTGAAACGGTACCTGTATCACCATAAACGCCGGCGCAGGACGCAGACAAGGAGGGGTGTTTCACTCACATTAACTCTTATTTTTACTCTCGGGTATTACCACATTCACTCGTATTTTACTCGTATTTGAGACATTTTACAGGTCATTCGATCTGATAAAAAGTAGAAAGACACTGCTGTAAAACAAAGGTACACAAATGCTCTTTTACTTGAAGGGACACAAGTAGCCTACCTATTATTCACAATTACTTTTGCAGGCTGTGTGAAGCTAAATAACTTTGTATAGAACCAAATATGAATGAAAACCATCATTATTGTTACTAACTACATGTGCCCTAAAACGGGATGAAATTTAATAAAACACCCTTGTTTTGAATTTTTATAGACGTAATCTCCGCATAATTAAGATCGGTTTGCATACGCATTGCGTTTGATTTGCATTTAAATATCATTCAAATTGCTTTGATAAATTTTTTTCAATAAACCGAAGTTTGCACTCCGAAGCTTTAAAATTTTATGGTTCTCTCTTTAGTTCCTAAACTAACCCGTGGGCCACAACTAGGAGCCAAAATGTACTCTGCCATCAAAGGCAAAACATGCATCCTACTCCACGTTGCTGTTTCAATGCTCCACGAGCACCGAGAATTTCATGAGTTGTTTCACCAACTCCTCGAACAAAATGACAAAAGTTTCGGGTGTATAAGAATGACTAAAAGAAGTTTTTATTATGTATTGGAGAACAAATATGAAATAAAAGATGAAAGAAATAAACGATAAATTTGTAAGAGTGCAAGAGTAAGAGTAAGTAATGTAAAAGATATACTCCGAAATATGTAAAGAGATATACTTCGGAGTATTACTCTCTTCGAGTAATACTCCGAAGTTATGCGATAGGTAGGACCGACAACATCGCGTAGGTCGGGGTGCAGTTTCCCATAAAAATACATGAAAATGTTTGTTAATTGGGATCAAATGTTTGAAAGAAGACCTTTTTTCTTTTTATTATGACCGCAATGCTAGGGTACTCTTCTAAGGCTCCATGAAATCTAACTTGCGCTAACAAAAAGAGTGAATATGTCACTAAGAACATGCTGATTGCTGATTATAAATCTAACAAAATCAACTGGAAATAATCATGGGTCTACCTGGTACTAAATAGAGAACCAGGAGATGGTTGGTTGAGTGATCCAAAGACATCCTATGTTATCTGATGAGTGAACGCTTGAGACCATATTATCTGACCATGCTTGTAAAATGTTATTGTCCGTCTTAAAGTAGTAAAAGTAAGAGATAAAAATAAAATAAGTTTGAAGTTTAACATATAAAATTAAAGTATCTTATCATTTAATTTGCAATGTATTATTTAATAAAATGTGTACTCGCGTATCGGCCTCGCGACATCATGATCGGTTTTGGGTCCTCGCGATGGGAGTCCGTAGACCACCACAATGGCTCATCTTTACATACTGTAGTCTCAAAATCCGGCGTAACTTCATCACATTCCCTGTTTTGTCCCCGTTTCGAACAAATAAAACGATTCTTTATACGCGTGTTTGTCACTCAATAATCTCTACTAATTTCAGAAATGTATATTTTTCACAGGGAACCGCTAACTCCGAAATCGCGAATTTCAGAGCAGTGTAAGCCGGAGTATTATTGCATAAGACATTAGGAGATTTAGTCCAAAAAAGCACAGTCAAACTTCCGAAGATGCATACCATCTGAAGAGAGAATCGTTTCATACTGAAACGATCAACTGAATACCAAAACGTTTCATACTGAAACGATCTACGTCGATCGAATAGGCCGATAAAAACAAACAGAATTTAAATTTTCCCGATGCGTTCGACGTCGCGACGTCGGCCGTTGATGGAATCGCCCGACGTCGGTACCATTGTGACCATACTCTATCTAAGAAAAATTATAAACTCACTCTGCGGATCTGCTTGCCCCTTAACATGCATGAAAAGCTCAATTTATTTTTCTTAAATTTTTCCAAGCAACTTGCAAATAGATTTCTAAAACCTCATAAGAAATTCAATGCTGAAACTGAAAGTTCCTTTGAGGAAAAGAAATTATTCACACAACTCATTTCTTCTTCTGCATAACAAATCAATTCTTAAAATTATTTCACGCTTTAATAATATACAAAGTGAAAATTTCAGCCCTTATTAATTACGCTTCCGGTTTCGAAGGGATCACCAAGTACGCAAAAATGTCAATGCGAAAAGAAAAGGTGATAAGGCGTGAGCTAATCGAGTATTTATAGCATGAAATGACCGTGCTGTTGAATATATACGCATACGTTTTTTACAGGTAAAAATTTGAGTTCTTTGGAAAGAGAAAAATTCATTTGTTTGGCGTTTATCAGAGATTCCTTATCGTACTAAACGCGTCTAGAGATTAATTTTTTCCCCAGACATGTATCCGATGAAGCCTTGGAAATGTCTCATTACAGAAATTTCTATACATTAAAAAAAATTGATTGAACATAACGACGAGATTTTTATAAGAAAATTAACTTTCCCGAAAATGGCACCACGAGTTCTTATTTGACTTTTACGCATATTAATCACTCAATCAAATTTAATAAAGAAGGGAAAAGACATAAGAAACAAAAAAAAAAAGAGTGAATATGTCACTAAGAACATGTTAATTGACAATCTGACAAAATGACATTTCCTTCAACAGCGGACCAAAAACGTTTCCGAAAACTTTCACTTACATAATATTTTCTCCTCGACGAAATAAGTAAAAGAAGCCCGAGAGAGCATTACGATTGCCACTTTCTTCAAAAGCTTTCCGCAGAAAATATATTGAGGATTATAAAAGAAGTAGAAAAATTAATTTTTCGTCCTAGGGCCTGAGACTATCAGAACCTCCCGTGTTTTAATTAATTTCGGAAAGGGTCATTTCTAAAAGGAGGGGGGGGGGGATAAAAATAAAAATCAGTATTATTATTAATAATAATAATGATCGGCGTCTTTGTGAGGAAGTAATTGAAGTTTCCTCCGACCCTCTCCACCTCTCTTTTTACCCATTCCGTATTTATTACACTTCGTATTTCTTCAACTAACACTTTCACATCCACCATCACTCAAGATTATTAATGGCCGGGACAATCACCGTAAAACTTGGAGGCGGAAATAATAAGTATAACGCTTTTCTTTATTTATTTATATATATATTTTTTCCTTTCATTAAACTTCCTTGCGGTTACTTTAATGACGCCCTTCGGTAATTGCTAGAGTTCATCACTTTTATTTTTACCGTAACAACAACAACAAATATTTCTTTTCGTATGACTCGAGAGCCTTAATTTATAAGATACTATAAGCTTTTTTCTGATACCAAAAGAAAAATTAATTCACGAAAAATACAATATTTTCTGGGGTAAAACCAAAAATAATGAAACTAATTAATATAAGTTTAACCGTAGAAACTTTAATATTATTCACACCTTTTCATTTATGTTTATAACCTTTTCCGTAAACATTTTTATTATTTAGCTCCGAAATAATATAATTCATTACCAGTAGAAATACAGAATATACTCATACACGTGCGCGCGCGTGGCGTTTAAAAAAAAGCATTATTTAAATAATTAATTTCAATAGACGATGTAGACCAAGGGCGTTTAACCTTTAGGAAAGCGACAGCCACTTCGTTGGTTTGAAAACGTGCCGCGAGCCAATAAATAATGTAATCGGGAACAGCGCCGCAAGTTACTTATGTGATATGTAAATATGCTGCGAGTCACTTAAAAGATCTAAGAATGCGCTACGGGCCGCTTAAGCTATCTGAAATGCGCCGCTTGGATCGTTTTTACAAGATCGCAGGCCACATCAGATGACTCCGAGGGCCACATTTGACCCGTGGGCCATGGATTGAGCGTATATATATTTATCATTGTAGCGGTTTCTAAATCTCTTTAAAAATAAAAATATTGTTATAAAGGAATTTATCGTTGTGGGTATATCGTTATATTGAAAGGCGTTTTCATCACTAGATTATATCCAAACCAGATTTTAAAAGAAAACCGTTATAGAAGGATTTATCGTTATATCGGGCATTTTTGTGACGAGGTTTATCAGTAATATGGTAGTTAGTAATAATAGATATAAATTCAACGTTTCATTTTGACTATGAATTATCTTTCTTAAAAATAATATCAATTCCAAGTTTCGGAAAATTATCATATATTTCTAAAATGAAAAAAACTCTCGATTGATATAGCATGTAGCAAAAACTGATGATCTCCCGATGTTCCGTCCGTGTCCGTTGCGAAATGGATGTTAACGTTCTTCCATGTCAAGCTCATCAGCTCACCACCAACAGCATTTTACACTCTATTTGCCAAGAATACCAGCTGATAAAGAACGATAAACGAGGAAGGTTTTCCATTTAACGACACGTGGAAAAACCATCAAAAAACAATTTGCAAAAAAAAAAGAAAAATACGCTCAATGTACTCCTTTAGTAATGACTTTTCCTTCAACAGAGAAATTTTTTCAAATTTTTTTTAAAATATATGTACATTCGTATGTGTGGTAATATACTTCATTTGCAGTGAAAAAATACAAAAATTGAAATTGATAGGGAGATACGGAATTCTCTCTCTCTCTCTCCCTCTACTAAAATGTCAGTTAGGATTGGAAAGAGAACTTAAAGCCCCAAAACGTAAGATTTTCAAACAGAATTTTCATACTTATAGAAAAATTTCCGGGTGTTGTTGAATGATTGTTGGTAGAATAAATGGAAATTTGATTAATTAATATGGATTTTGATTACAAAGAGCTATTGAAATCAACTAAGTTAGTTGAAATGATTCCAGAAGAGGAAATTCATAGTTTCGTATACATCCACAGTTCAAAAAACTCATTATTGTGTGTAGTAATATTCAAAAACGCACTATTATATGAGGGAATACATTAAAGAAAGTACCCAAAATGTATTGAAGAAAGCAAAATCATAAAACAAGTTCTTGAAACACTTAATCATTGAAGCATGCATACCCCTAAGGCAGAATATTTTGCATTGTTCTGCAACGAAACCTCGACTGACTAAAAATGTTCTGCGATAAAAATATCCATAACAGTGACAGAAGAGAGTTCTTTTCTTAATGTTTTTACCGAGATTGTTCTGCAATGTACGTCGCAGTTTCCAGAATATTCTGCTTTAGGGCACGTATGAATACACGTTTAGACAATTCAGTCAAAACCAGAACTAACTTTTTCATCACCCACTACATTTTTATTTTCAAAATTTGGCAATTTCTCTCCGTGACTTTTCCTAATTTGTCAAAAGAATATCATTGTAGAGAATTACAAAATATCCTAGAAAGTATCGTACTATAGGGTTTTTCATAGTAAAGAATATCGTTGTATCGAAAGGAATATTATATTAGACTATAGGCAATTCTAAACAAGATTCAAAAAATATCGTTGTGAAGCACGTGTAGCCAACCTTTTCCAAGCCGTGCCCCAATCACGATTATTTCTCGATTCATTCTATGAATTTTAACACATACATCATGCGTCACATTCTTACGGGATACGAATATTCTCTCCGTTCCTGCAAAATATTGTTCGGCCGTCCTCTTTATTTTTGTAAAAAAATTTTCAGTTTTTCACTCTTTTGAGTTCTTAATTGCTTTTATTTTTGAGTCATATATTTGATTAGCACAATGAAGATTGTGTATATATATCGGTAGAAGTTCATTTTACCTACACTTTGTTCGGAATAGACACCGGCTGCTTGGCGATCACTCCCGCTCAATAAACTTTTTAAAATGGCTTAGCACAAGACCACAAGAATTTCGTGTATGCACAATATAATTTGGTTGCACAATGCATGTCCCTCATGCGGACGAACATGAATCTAGTACATTGCACACATGGGACGTCCAGCAACTATGGCGAAATATAAAAAAAACAGAACAGAAACGCATTGAATGTCATTACGAAGTTGTATTTTTATTAAGAGTGCCTACAATATATAGTAAATATCGGTTCTGCAGCCTACAAGACCATCATTCATAAGAAATGATTTGTTTAAGAGTTGGAGCGAATTTTCTTCGATTGAAAAATGGAATAGAATTTCTTTAATTTTTGAAAAGTGTTCACGCGTGCACTCGTGATACCATGGCGTGCCACTTGTGGCATGCGTGCCGCGGGTTGGTTCCATCCCAGTTCTTAGAGAGATTTATCATTGTATCGAATATCGTTGTTCACTATCTGGATTCAAATTATAACTAACCCTAAGGAAAAAGCTTTTAATTTTCTTTTGCGTTTATCTTTTCGTAATTCCGAAAAAGTTCAGTAAAGATCCAGAAAGCGATCAGAATTACAGAAAAAAAAAACACCCACCATTTCAAACGAGAGGTCATCGTACAGCTTTCTTGTTTGTTTCTTTTCATTCGAAGCACTTCTCTTAACCAGAAGTATGAGATGAAAACGCGAAGCAATCCACCGTTAAGCGCAGTATTAATGAAAACTTCCAGTTAATACATTAAAAAAGAGGCTAGAAACGAGTTCGAGAGCTTTACCGAGAAGACCAGGAGTATCAAAATACGTACATCCTCCGCAGACTCTAATCCAAAAAACCAACGGGTCCCAATTATCTAAGACTTTGAGGACGGAGAGATTTCGCGGAGCAGTGTCCGCCAATTTCGCGAGATTTAATGTTTTTCTGATGGTTAGAAGTTTTATCATTTCTAAACTGTTTTTCTCCTGTTGTTGATTCTTTGAAGCATCCAAAACATATTTAGACTGTGAGCCACGAGCGGCTTAAGCCCGATTCCTCGAAAACTCATGGATGGGAAAAAAAATGTTAGGATTTATTTCTTCAAACGACCATTTTCCTTCGGGTTTTACACCATTGCCTTTTTTTATTGAATTTTCGTATTTCCGAATCATTTTCTTGGAAGATTTAACAAACTGGGTATGAGGAGAAAAATCCCGGGTTTCTCTAAATTCTCGAAAACATGTAGATATACAGTGGAACTAAGTTTATACGACGTTTATAGGAGGCCGAGTCGTATAAATGTGTAAAGTCGAGTAACCGAAACACAAAAAAAGACTTCTTTGCCCCCCCCCCAGACATACAAAATATTACAAAGTTTGATTTATTTATTTGCATTTTCACTTTTTTCACTTCTGTTATTTAAAAAAAATGTTTCAATCACACTTTAAGGGGAAAAAATTAAATCGCATTTCAAATCACTTGAAATAAAATTTAGCAGAACATTACCTTTTTGGGACACGACATTGGGTAAAACATTTCGACAAAAAATTCTCTCGACTTGGGAAAGTTTCCCCATCGTGGACTTTTTTTTTTTTCCCCAGTAGATGATTTGCAACCAGTAGCTTTTTGTCATTCATGTTGTTTCGCTGCTTTATAATGATTTTCAAAGTTGACACAGGGATATTCAATTGTTTTTCAACAAAAGATCAACTTTTCGTCGTTCATTTAAAATTCTTGTTGAATTCTTCCAAAATTTCCAGTTTTTTTTTTTTTAGAGAAAGCGCTTTTTTCAGGATCAGTCCCACGAGAGTGGGCTAGGGGACCCTTGGTAAGATAATTAATGTTAATAAAAGTATAAAGATAATAAAAGTCTTTGTTGGACGTAAACCGCAAGAACCACAGCCGGCGTGAACCGGCGTGAAGTAATCCGTACTTGTTCGGTCATTTTCAAAGTACAAGTACAAATACAACGCCACAACAGGCAAATTGCCCAACAAGGTGGCTGACTTAAGAACATCCTGGATCCCCGAGCCATTTTTTTGGAGGCCCTACCTACTACTGCTATACCACACATATCGCCGCTGTGGTGGTCGAGTGGTTATAGTCGAGTGGTTCGAACCCCACAGTGGTGGTCGGCTGAAGTTGGTTTTCTGTGGTTCCCAACTTCAAGGCGCAAATGCGAGCCGATCTCCCTGTTAAAAAGTCTCGCCACAGAGAGCAACAGTCCTACAACGATAAATCATTCAATCATAACACTTCACTCATAGTTAGAAAAACTGGTGGCGGATGGCAGCACTACACATAACAAGCATTACAGAGAAACAAAGGAAGACGCTCGTTCCGCTGCCTTTGTATTGAAAGCCATAAAAATTATTGCTTCCCCGAGGCCCGAGAAGACCGCGGATCCTGACAAAGACTTTTATTATCCTTTAATTATCTTACCAAGGGTCCCCTAGCCCACTCTCGTGGGACTGGGGCCTTTCGTTTTCTCGACGTTACGAACGGCGGATCTGATTTTCACAACCAGCACAAGTAAATCACCACATTACAATGGACTTTCTTGTCTTCTGGAGGGAGATAACGCTGAAAACACATTGGGGCAAAAAAAATTCCGAAAGGGCACACGGTGGTCAAAACAATTAAAAACCGTTTCTTTGGGGCTCGCTGTGTATCTGCGTATTCTCAGACAAGAGCAATAAACAAATCGCTTAAATGTCCACTCTGAATGGCCATCAGCCATAGCTACTGGCTATTTTCGTATACGTCAACAATCACCCTATGATTTATGGCCTATTGGCTTAAATTGTTTATATATGTATTTATCCGTTATACGCGCTATTCCAGATTGACGATTGCTGATGTTTCAAGATGATTGTATCAATTTTTTTATATATATTTTTTAAAATATTTTGTTGACTTCGTCTGAGGTAACTGTTTCTTGATTTTTAATAACTTTCCGGATGTACCCATCCTTCGGGAATGTTTCGATATCTCTCTGAGATTGGAAGCAGGGTGCTTCCGGTGTTCAAAGGTCAAAGGTGACAATATGAAATAGAATTGTTGCAGCAACGCATTTTGACTACATGCAAAAATTGAGCGCATTTGATGGATATAAATAACGTTTCGTTTTTCAAAAGATTCAGAGTTCGAGTCGAAGTGAAAACGTTGAATAATTGAGGTTTTGTTTCGAATAAATTAATTATTTTAACATTAAAATGTATAGGAACCAATCGCGACCTAAGCCAAACGTCGTATAAAGTGGTATAATTATGCGGCGTATAAACGGGGTTCCACTGTAATTATCAGGATGTAACCCCGATAAATTTTGACAGCTATTAACGGTTAGTACCTACTGAAGCCAATGATATGGTCGACTGTTGATTCGTTCAGAGCTGCGTTACCACAAAGTGCTGCATTGTCACAAAGCCGTCGAGATAATCGAAAATACTTTTGAATAATTTTTGTAAAAATAATAACAATAACGATGAGGAAAATACTTCCATGAGCAGGTCTTAATTTCTGTTAGTTCAAAATACATTTTTAAGGTGACTTACCCACAAAACGGTAGTGGCCCAAACGTATTTATGTTGTTAAGAGTTACGACTGCTTCATGTTATACTGGTGCTGCCATCTTTCCTCCATAGTTTGAAGTGAAAACCACGTGATTATCATTTCAAGTTTTTAATAATTCCAGTAAAAGTTATAATAATAATAATCATCACGTTTGAATACTTTGCAAGAATATAATTAATGAATTTAAGTAAATCCAAATATTTTCTTCATAAAATGGCAATCGGAATCTCGGGCTCTGTAGCTGTAGGAATTCCAGCTTCTCGGAATTCTGACCAAGGGCCTACGTAGGCTTGTCAGTTTCTGTATTAATCTTTCATTTTTCTGTGTTTTTTTATACGACAAACAATATTTCTTGCACAAATACTAAGATGATAAAGATGAACTTTCTAGTTTTCTGTTCGGGTTCATGAATAAAATAAATGAAGAAAATGAATGAATACAATACTAAAAAAGAGAAATTGATAAAATATGGTTGCATCCATATTGATCGGACATAACAAGAAAACATGATGAGAGGTAAATGCAGAAAGTATGATAAGCAAGGGAAAAAATAGAGATCAACAGGATCATTACTAAACACTTCAGTGAAAATTGCACAAACACACAACCTGCTTTGGTTCGTTCCCCATTCAGTTTTTGATACATATTTTCTATATCTGATATCAATGACGTCCACAAACCAGATGTTTAGACTTGTTATTTATGGGGGTTCTGAATTATGGGTGATTGATTCTCTAATTCAACCCTCCCATGTATCTCTAAGCAGAGTGAAACCTCGCTACAACGATACTCGATATAACGATTAATACCTCTACAACGATACTCGATATAACGATTAATACCTCTACAACGATACTCGATATAACGATTAATACCTCTACAACGATACTTTTTCAAGTCTTGTTTGTAAATGGCTATGGTCTAATATTAAACAATCGCTTCTCGATGTAACAATAATCTTTCTGCAGCGAAATTTTTTTAAGGTCGCAGAGTATCGTTATATTGAGGTTTCACTGTATAAGTTCCAGCACTGACGATTTCCGAAAAATTCACCGACAAAAATTCACCGCCATGTTATTCACTGACAGGAAAATTCACTGACAGGAAAATTCACTGACAAGAAAATTCATCGCTAGCAAAATTTCCCGAGGAAACAATTCACAGATGGAAAAATCACCGACAACAGTTCGTCCCCAGTGAGCGAATGAAAGAGTGACTTAACAAGTGAGTGAATGTGTGAGCGAATGAATTGGAGAATATGAGCTAGTGTGAATAGTAGCTAGTGAGTGAATGAGAAATCGTATGAGTGATTCACTCACTCTATCAGCTGCTCCCTCACTCACTTGCTCCGCTGCTCTTCACTCACTCTATCAGCTGCTCCCACACTCACTTGTTCCGCTGCTCTTCACTCACTTTCTCACCTGCTCACTCACTTTCTCACCTGCTCAATCACTTTCTCACCTGCTCACTCACTCGGGCATTTGCTCAATCACTTTCTCACCTGCTCACTCACTCGGGCATTTGCTCAATCACTTGCTCATTCACAAACTCCCTCACTCTCTCACTCACCTGCTCACCCTCTCTCTCACTATGTCACTTTGTCAATGAATTGCTTGTCGGTGAATTTTCTTTCCAGCGAATTGTGTAGCGGTGATTGCTATCGGTGAATTGTTGGCAATAAATCTAGAAAGAATAAGGCCATCTCCTGTATAACTAGAGGAGTTTTTCCACTCGAGAAAATGTACCCAACGAACAAAAACGAACAGGCAGTCGAGTAGAAAAAAAGAATAATAATGAGAAGATGGTGAGAAGACCCACCTATATATTAGGTGGGCGGTCAGGTAAGAACACTATCATTCCCCCACACTCCTATTGCAATGAATTTTGTTCTTGGTCTTCTTCCATTGGATAAGGCAAGAGGCAATAACAGAAGCCAATAAAATGGCGACAACGGTATACCTACCTACCCCACGTTTTTACGCAAATGTTGCGAGGAAACACACATAATACCGTTCGTGTGTGTGTTGTTTTGTTCTGTTTTTTCTGGGAAAAGTGCCAAGGGAAACAACAGCCCCGAAACAAAAGACAGCATTTGAGATCTTTTTCCCTCCTCTTTAGTAGGTGATCAAAGTATAATGTTACAACACAAGGGTGCTTGACAACGTTCCAAAGTTCCTTCCGTTGCTCTTTTGTTGCTGTTTGTTGCTCCGCAATAGAAGATAAATTGATGGTCCTCACTTCTACCGTAGCTCTAAGATCTTCAGATAAAAGTTCCTCCGAGAGAGTTTTATACAATTTTTTTTCATAAACTTTCCCAAAAAATTCATAGAGCGTACTCCTTTCATTGAACATATGATCCCGTATGGAACATTTGTGCAGAAAAGTACTTTATGTGGATACGTGTCTTTCAGTGCACAGTATTCAATCCCTATTTTTCCTCTCCTCTCCACTGCCCTATAAAATATCTCTCATTCCCAGGAGTAAAATTCACACACTCTAATGAATTGTCAAAATTCCAATTTTTAGTTGCATTTTTGACAATGCATTAGAGCGGGTATCTTCAACCCATTGCCTGCGAGTACCACTGTGCTCCCCCGAAGTGCCCAGAGTGATCTAATCCCGTGTCCAATTTTGTGCCCGCAAGCACTTGATCACCGTTCCAATTAAACGCCTTGTAAAAATTGCGTTCATGGATTGAAAATCATGCCGATTAAACGCATTCGGATGTCAAACTTGCCGTAAGGATGCTCTTCTATTGATGATGAGTGCAGGCAGTGCTCGCGACTAAAAAAAGGTTGAAGACCTCTGCATTAGGGGAATGGTTCTCAACCTTTAGAAGAACGCGGACCGGTCTCATTTATCGGACGTTAAATCCGTCCTTTCCCCCCCCCCCACACTGTCGTGATAAGATTTATTGTTTAGATGACCGTACTAATGACTAATGAGCCAGAGGATATAACGAACTCTGATTTAACGAATTTTCCGAACATTTCCAAAATAACACCTACAGTTAACTCCTGTTTGACGAAGTCCGAAATCAGACGCTGATACAACAAACTCTTATATATATTCAACAAATTTTACTATCGTACCCCCGATATAAAGAACTCCCATTCAGCAAATTCTTAGATTCAGCGAATTTTTACGAGTTCTTGGGTGTTTACAATCACACCCAGATTGTATATTGTATTCCTGATAACAAACGGATTTTAACGGATATCAAAATTGGACCCCCAATATAACGAACGTAATGAATTTTAGAACTTCCCGTTTCTAAAATGCTATTCGTAACCCCTATGCAACGATCTTCTTGATTTTATCTGAGTCATCAAATACTTATCGGGAAAAATCAAACTTAGAGTCATTTGGGAACTTTTTTCATATTCATCAAATTCGTCAATTACATCAAGATTTTATGCATAATCACCGGTAAAAGCGATAAATTTCAAGTACTTATCAAATTTACTAAGTACGTTTACATATATAGTATTATGCCTAATCGCTGGTAAAAGTGATAAATTTACCAAACTTAGGAAACGATTGGTGATTATGCATAACAACCGATTTTTATCATGGTTAGCGAAACATGGGCTATACTAAGATATTTTGAACCTTTGCCTCTCTTTAGCCTCGCATCGTATTTAGTGACGTAATGCTAATCTTGGCCAATGAGCGTAATCGCGTATTAAAATCCTATGTACGGTATGGAATAGCGCGGCCGGTCATGCATACGACTACCGGGAAATAAATGTGAAAAAAAAAGGAAACTGCGAATCATTCGTGAGCTAGTGATTCAAATATGAGAATTAACTTTTCATATGGACACCCTGTCCTCAAAAACCCAATTAGAAAGTTGTTTCCCTGTTTCTCCTAAGGCCAACAACAAAAAAAATTTCTACGTTTTGAAGTCCAAGGCATGGTTTTTAAGATGGCGGGGCCGGCGTTTGTGGAAACACTGCAAGAGAGCCACATCCTTAGATGAAACTGACAGTAGAAATAGTCACTTATGTGTCATGTGCATTCGGGACTTAGATAAGTTTTGCCTAAAAAACCCCAGACCAGGAAACGGTTTTTTCTTTGTTTCATGAGCCCATTGGGCCAATTTGTTGAATACCACAGAAACCTACAGACAAACCACAGAGCCTGAAAAATAGTATTCAGTTCATAATGATGTTAAAGTGCCCATGAAACCACGGGTCAAAAAATCCTTGCTCTAGATCAGTGTTTCCTACCCTTTCTTTTGAAATGCCCCCACTTAAGTATCTTGTAAGATCCTGATGCCCCCATGCGGCCCAAGATAACCGAAAATTGAAAAAAAAATTGTAAAAAAGTTAAAATATTGGAAAAAAAGTTTTTAAATGCTGTTTTCATTTCTGTGAAGCTGCAACTCTTTTTGCAGGTTAAAAACGTTTTTCTTTGGAGAGATTCTCTTTGTGCTGTTCTGAAACCTAAAATTAGCCTGTGTGCTTCCCTTCCTCTCTCTTCCCCGCTTCATCAGAATTCACGTGGAGGAAGCCTAAAACCTGGAAAGCCCTATGACCTAGGGCCCAAAGCCCTAACCTGTTCTAGAGCACGAGTCTCCAATCTCCAAGACAATGCGGGCCAAAACAAAAATTCCATGAAGCCCAATGGCCAATAAGTCATACAATGGTACAGTATCTTGGTTCTCGCAGTAGTGTATTAACGGGTATACCCAACTGGGCCCAGGGCTTTTTCGCAAATTCTACATTATTGCAGAATTTTACTTATTCCGTGATCATTTTTTCATTATAAGCACTAATTTTCATTGATACATAAATTATTTTTTCATTGAATATCACATTTCATTAATTTGTGTGATTTTAGATTTATTTTTATTAATTTTTTTTCATTGGAAATGAATTTCTCGAAATCGGAAATTATTTTTTCATCAAATATGAAGTTTCATAAATCATGATTGCCATCTTAAAAAAAATCAAATTTCTCCCCCCCCCCCCACCCCCCCGGGAATTACGGCTATAGATGCTCATTGCTGTTAACAGATTCAAAACGCATTTTTATATAGATTTAAACCAGAGGTCTCTTCAACCTTTTCCTAGTCGCGAGTCACTGCCTGTATCCATCATCAAAAGAAGAGCACCCTTACGGCAAGTTTCAGATACTTCTGCATGAAATTGGGATGATTTTAATCATTGAATGCAATTTGCACAAGGTTGCAAATGGGGACAAGTGTTCGCGAGCACGAAATCGGACATGAGCATCGAGCACTGTGGGTACTTCAGGGAGCACAGTGGTGCTCGCGAGTAGCAAGTTGAAGATGCCTGATTTAAAGTAGCGCATTTTTATGCAATTTTTCGCGAGATAAATGCCAAAATTTTTAAAAATAATGCTTTGGTTAGTAATTGTTTAAAAAAAAAGGGTTTTCATTAACAATGGCTTTTAAATAATGCTTTCATCGATAGTTATTTTTCGACGTTATTCTATATACTTATTGGAAAAAAAATGCGTTTTATAAGGATTCAAAGCATGGGTTTCCAACTGGTGTTCCGCGAAACCCTGGGGGATCCGTTGCAGCTTTTTTTTTCGTTTGGGATTCCGCATCATCAAACGCAGCGGAACTCTTAAAAATCTCGAAACCCACAGAGCTTTCGAAGAACAAATTTTTCTTGTTACTAATGCTCGCAAAGCTGTTCTTTATTTTGAATTTTAACGCGATAGTGCCTTTAAAAAAATCAGCAGCTTGAAAGAACAGCATAAATCAGGGAAAGATGCATTGCCCGCTAGTTCATGCTGCTTTTTTCCCCAACTTTTCTCCGATTTTAGAATTTGAACATCTCATTGAATATTGCAGTGTTAGAAAAGTGGAACTGTTTTGTGGCTTCAGGAGAGACTGGGCAAAAACTTTGTAATTTGGTTTTTGGGATGGTATAAAAAGCTTTTTGTTGTTGTTTTTTTACTTTAATAACTATGCAACCGCTGGCAACATGAATGCCTGAGTACTACACGTGATTTTGATACGTTTTCTAATTGAAAGTATGCCTCTAGGATCGATGCCATACGCTCTGTTACCTATGCCAACACCTTCTATAGCATAAAGGCTCCGTGCGAAGCTTTGACGTCGCTGAAGTCGTCCATTTCACTTGTAGCCATTGGATAAAACAGACCGACTTATGCGAATCTTTACCTTTTTTGCAGTATATACAATGACTATAAGTGAAATGGACTTCGGTGACGTGACGAGTTTTGTGCGGCTAATTACAAAGTAAAAAGCAGTTATTTGTAGGTCTTTGGTCACTCGTTGGTCGATTAGGAAGCTTTTCTCTCTGACAGGTACTTTTTTTCTGTATTCGGGGCAAATGCACTCTTCGATGTTCTTACACTTGCAGGATGAAATAAATGTCAAACAATAAATTTATGGCGAAGCTCTTCTAATTGCTTCTTCGGTATTTTAGGGTGTGATTTGAAAACATTTTTGTATTTTATACATGATATTCCTTTAACATCGCTTTCACTCGCTTATGTTGGACAGAAGGAATGGAAGATCTTGACCTATTTCTTCAATTTTTGCCACGACAATTGCTCTCTAGTTCTTTATATGTGGGCTCTTTATTAGTTTCATTATAATGTTCAATCATATGACGGTTCCACTCATAGAACTTCATAACATCTTCGTAGGTTGGTAACATATTGCATTTAGTGTCACTTGAATCACGAAATAACGGACATTTCCACTTAGAACGAGTACGATCCATGACGAGCGCGACGCAGCCTCACCGTATTTCAGCTGGAGTTATACTGGGAAACATAGGCATCGCATGCGCACGAATAGGGTCTTCCTAGACTCTTCCCCCACTCTACCCACCCATCCAACCCTCACACCTACAACGTGACGAATTGTCTGTTTGTAGAAAGTAACGTAACTGGTCGAAACCCTAACTGAAACCTACCTTGAAAAAAAAATCAAAAATATCGAAAAAAAAAAAAAAATCGATATCAATCCGGAGGCAGTTACACTAATCAGAATGTAAAAAAAAATCACACGTGTTATTTTGAGACCATTTTAGCACCTTTTACCGCTGTGCCCCTTTAAAAAAATTCGAATTTTATTTTTTTGACCCACTCTACTATGCACCCTGTATATTATATGTAAGAAACATCACTGAATCGAACTACTTGCTGTCATCTGTCAAATAAAAATTGAAACTTACTACTGTCAGTTGTGATTCTTCGATTTAAATTGATGACTGGTTTTTGATAAATACACACGGAGCGTATGATAATGTTGATAAATATTTTTTAAGCAATAATATTAATTAAATTATCAAATGTGATTAAAAATTTTAACAGTTGATATTTATGTGTGGTAAATTGAAATGAGTAAAATGTGAAAGACGTCTTTGGAACTTTAACCAAGAAAATATCAACTCTTATCGAACTGAGGTTAACCAATGTTCGTCATTACAATTCGTAAGACCTCACCTCTACAACAGGCAAATTGCCCAACGAGGTGGCTGACTTGAGAACATCATGGATCCCTACCTACTACTGCTATACAACATATGCACCCCGCCGGAACCCCCAACGAATCGGTGCATGCAGGAATGTACGTGTAATGAAACCTGACGTGAAGTTTTTTGTAATGCTTGTTATGTGTAGTGCTGCCATCTGCCACCAGTTTTTCTAACTATGAGTGAAGTGTTATGATTGAATGATTTATCATTGTAGGACTGTTGCTCTCTGTGGCGAGACTTTTTAACGGAGAGATCGGCTCGCATTTGCGCCTTGAAGTTGGGAACCACAGAAAACCAACTTCAGCCGACCACCACTGTCGGGTTCGAACCCGGATCCTCGCACCACTCGACCACCACAGGGGCAAGAACTTTATCATGTCGGGATTCGAACCCATGACAGCTGATAGAACTCCGATTTCCAGCCTGATATGCTAACCAATGAGTCACACAAACTTAAGTTACCAATGTTGATTCACCTTTCCCAAACATCAACTGTTGAAATATTGAAGCAAACTTAACAATTTGACTAATATTATTGCTCAAAAAATACTTTTACATATCATATTATGTTACGTTTTTCAATGCGCCACACTATTCGAAAACCGATCATTAATTTCAATCAAGGAAGCACAAGTTGTATTTTTTATTTGATAGGTGACAGCAGTAGTTCCAGTTCAATAATGTTTTACATGTAATATTATATAGTAAACATAATATAATGTGATGAATCAGTTACTTACAATCATAATAACCGATTATTATGCATACTCACCAATCGGCTCGGTAAGTTTGATAAATTTAGCATTTTTATAGCGGCGAATATGCATAACACCCGAACGTCGTTGGTAAATTTGATAAATACTGCAAACATAATCACTTTTACCTGCAATTATGTATAATAACCAAGTGTCGTTGGTGAATGATAAATACTTGAAATTTATTTATCGCCTTTATCTGTGGTTATGCATAATATTCTAGCGTAATTGGTGGATTTGATAAATACGAAAAAAATTCCAAATGAGTCTAGAGTAGGTGTGATGAATACAGACGGATCCCGATACGGTGATGATAAAGTTCACGATCCTATACCCACGATATAATGATACAATACATGTATGAATTATCATGTATAGTATGTATCATACGATTGGTTTATCATATTTACCAACGATACGACGCTTGAATAAACTATGCATAACCGCCGGTAAAAATGATAAATTTAGGGAAATTTCTCGAACTTCCCGAAATGCTCGACAATTATCTATAATAACCGCATTGATCACATTTACCGTAACATATACACAGAATATATATTGTACCTTAGTACAATATATTGTACAAATATATATATTGTACAGTATATGTATTGTAAATTTTTACTGATAAAATTTTGTTTTCACCCGTTTATTGGCTATGGGCAAAAGTAACTAACGAAAGGCACAATATTTTCATGCTGAATAAGTTTGCAAAGTATGGTCGAATAATAAGTTGAAAGTGACTGAAAATGCTTCTCCATACACAAAGTTTTTTGCTCGGCAGAAAAAAATTCCCTGTATTGTATGTAAGGTACCATTTTGTTTCCGTCATTCTGTGCAGATATTCAGATATCAAAATTCTGTGCGCAGAGGAAACAACACGTCTGTGTAAGTGAAATAAAAGAGAATGCGCCCACTATCTCTTCTTCTGGAAATAAAAAGTAAAAGGGCACATTTAATGCAGGAATGAAGTTTTCCCTCTCCCTCGCGAGGATCTCGGTGCTTACTACTCTGTGGTGCTTACCCATGCTCCACAACCTATAGCCAGGCTACCTCGAATGAGATATTCGGTGGGCCTCCACTATAATGAATTTACAGTGTAAAAAAATAAATAATGCATAGTAAATAATAAGTAATAGTAATGCAAAAATAAATAATAAATAAATAATAAATGTCTCATTTGCAAACGCTGCGAAGAAAAACTTCGTTTTTTCATTGAATGAACGCAGGTGTCGGATAGATATGATCGAAGTGTTCACAATTTTCAACCGTATGGATAGGATGGACCATGATTTATTAATTCGTCGTCAATCAACTGCCTTTACAAGGGAACACCCTTGCTAAGACACCTTTGGTAAGGGACAATGCTAGATTATGGTGTCGCAGAGAATTTTTCTCTAATAGGGTTGTTAATAAATGGAATAGCTTATACCCGGGGGTCGTGAATTCTAACACGATTGACACGTTTAAAAAGAAATACGATAAACATGTTGGAGTAAATCGAGAAGCTATCCATACTTATACTATCATGTATGTGTATTTTTTCTAGTTTTTGTAATTGCCTTTTTAATTGTGTTTCTGTAATTTTGGAAATATATGACATCCACATTTATTATGGGCAACTTTTTCTCAGCCATCTCGTTGGGCATTTTGCCTGTTGTGGCCTTATATTTGTATAATTTCTAAACAATTGTCGAAGAAAGCATTTGTGAAGGAGCGTTTTGTTTCAAAACTATCGGTAACGAACGCACCGTTCCAAAATCGTTGTAAACGAAAGCATTATTCCGAAACCATTGTTACTGAAAACGTTGTTGAGACTGATTCCTATTAAATGTTACCGACCGCAGTTCGGGAAAATTGTTTTCATTTTAAAATACATATTTTAAACAGTGGAGTGAACTCCTACATATACAACGATAATTTTCCCACTTTTGTTTATTCAAGATGCATGGAAATCATTTGCCTATAAATAATTTTGAAACTTCTTATACGAAGACTTAATTCTAGCTAATCAACGAGTCTGAACATTTCTTAATACCCATCTTAACTACAAATAGCAGGGGAAAAACAAACAATTCAAATATAAATCATAAAAAAGCACATTTATGAGGTTTCGCAATGAAATCAGTTCATACCATGTTTCGAAACAGCTACAAAAAATATGCACAAATCACAATAAAGAAAACTATTAGTAGAACGAAAGAATGCAGAATCTCATTCCAGCTTATATATAATACCATTCATAAAATAAAGTAAAATTACCATTACTTGAAAACAAAATAAGTAATATTATTACGTATAGGGGTATTAGTAAATTGTAAAAAAAAATATATTTACAATTTCATTAAAAGAGGGATTGAATTTTCTTATAATCAAATAAAATATGTTTTAATAAAGGCATTTTTTATTGTGTTTATTGAGACGAAATACGTAATTAGTTCTTAAAGGAAACAAAAAGAAATCACGATAAGTCATGTCCTATATCATCATTTTAATTAGATACTGTAGAATCATTATTCTGCATCGCATACCATAAGCTTATTCGTATCGAATAAAAGAAATTAATTAATGATTATAAGTAAACATACCAATTATTTCAGTTTGAAAAGAAACTGAAATTTCAATAACAAAAATGAATATTTATATACATATATTTCAATTTTTCATTTTGATTATAAGATTTTTTCCCGAAAATTGTATGTATTAAAATAATCATTTATAAGACCTTTTTTTAATTGTTATTCTACACGGTTAAGAAAATACGTTGGAAAAAAAATTTATCAGGCTTATTGAAATTGAAAGTGAATCAACAATTTAATTATTTTTATTGTCTTCTTGTATTTGTAGAATTATTTCTACACGAATGATTGGTATTAATTTTAATATCACATTCTCTGACCGAAATCTATAAAGATTTAATGATAGGAGTAGCTTATTAGCTTATTGTTCAATTCCAAACACTCACTAGAGATGCTCGAGGATACATCATATCCATGTTAAACACGTAATTTCTGGCCAAATGTAGCCCTTGAACTCATTTACTTCTGCCCGTGGAACTAAATCTAATAACAGTTTTTAATGAACATTTATTAGTAATTAATATGAGATGAATAGAAGAGCAATCTATAGTCAGATAAAGTCTATGGGCAGTGAATTGTATTTCTCTCATGATTGTTAGTTTCTCCACGATAATTGCTCGAGTTTTGCGTTGCTAAACTTTAAGATAAGCGTATTTCACATTCGTATTTTTCATGGGCATTTTTTTTCGATCAGCCACATCGTTTGACATTTTGCCTATTGTGGCTCTTTTATTTGTATTTAATTAGCCTTAAATCAAAATCTAACGAGCTAAAGAGGATTTTTCGTGCAGAAATATTATAATTGGAATTATCTTAAATCTTTAATAAAAAAAAAAGAGGGCAGCGGGGCTCCCCTCCGCCATAGAAATTATATGAATACTAAAAAGTCAGTCAAAAAAGGTTGAGAACCGCTGTTTCAAAGAAAGGCTGAAGGTGAATTCCTGGGAAGTCAAATCTTCGGATTGAGGTTTTGAGTGACAAGAAATGAAAAAAATAATTTTGGATAATGTTCAAAAAATATTCGTTATATCGAGGTTTTTTATTTGTTAAATAGGGGGGGGGCGGTTTGGCATCTATTTTCGCCAGAATTTCAGAAAGAAATTGTTAAATCGAGGAATTCACATTGAATCAGAGTTCTTTATATTGGAGTCCGACTGTATTATTACAAAATTACATTTACATCTAAGGATTCATCATTTGATCATTTTTGTTGCATCACGGCCATTTTTTGCACACAAGGGCTAATTAGACCGGGACCTACAATTTATTGCCGGTTCCAAACGTCAATTTTTTTTTTCCATACTCACCTAGAAGTTTGTGCGTTAACCCCTTTGTGTGGGACTTCTTGCGGTAGCAATCTTTTCTGTGGTCATGTCACCGTTTATGTTGTACCCCTATGTCAGGAAAGTTTCTGACAAGATCGAACTCGCGACACCTCTAAACATCCTTTGGCAAGTATCTTATCGGCCTGGGCTATACCCTGCCCTCTAAAGATTCATTACCAGGAAAAAAAATAAGTGTTTTTTAAGTGAAACTTCCTTGAGCGGGGTAGTGAATTTTTTCACAGTGACGTAATGAACCACAGCAACTGACAGCCGCACAAAACAGTGCAACCGATGTCCGAAAATGCAACGTTATGGAATAGAAGACAGAGAAGCTGCTTTCAAAGTCGCTGCCTTCCTTACCCCCCCCCCCCCACTAAATCTAATTAATACGTGTCACCATATCGTGAATTTATCCCATTTCCCCCGGAACAATGTCCATATCGATCGCCTCGTGATTCATCCTCCGACGTCATTCAATCCCGTTTTATGTTGGAGCAGGTTTAAACAAATATCTTCTCCCGTCTTCTCTCAACAGCCAAGAGGCAACTATGTATAGCACACACAGGTATAGCCCGTACTATATATCTATATACAGTACAATCAAATTTCATAGGATCATCACGCTTGTGCACAGCAAAGCAGTTGATTCCCCCCCCCCCCGGAGGTCATAAGCGCATGCGTAGTTTAGGGATTGAACTCGAGGAAATCAGTCGAATAACCATCCGGTGGAAACTGCTTTAGGAAAATACTCAATCAGGAACTCGAGATAAGGAGAAGCTGCTGCACCGGCTGGATTTACCGGGCAGAAATTCCAGATACTACTATACAGAGCAGCCAATCTGACATGAAATGAAAGGCTGAATTGAAGGTTGTGTTATCATAGGCGTTATGTTTGAATACGAATTGTGTGTATTCCATTCCTGGGCCTACATATTCAATTCCTAACTCCGGTACAACGATACTATGCGGACCAAGGAAACATATCGTTGTAGAGATATTATCGTATATCGAGAGGCAGCAGTTCAACATAATAGTATAGGCATTTCCAAAGAAGACTTACAGGACAAACAAGAAGGATTTATCGTTATATCGTTGTAGTGAGGTTTCACTGTAGTATTCAGTTAATTTGAGTACAATTTAGGACTGGGGACAAAGTACTCTAGCAAAGACGCAAATTAATTCTGATTGATTTTTTTTTAATATGTTTAACATTAAAATCGGTTGTAGTTTTATTTGTAGCAAAATTGATTTTCGTTTACCTCAACGCAGTACTAGAACAAGTTTTTGCTAAAGCCGGCATTGCACAATAAAAGTTTGGTAAAAGTTATTTTATAAAACTTAATAAATGCAACCAATAGCGCATCGATTACACTCAATAATGTAACCTACTCACTTACTCATATAGTCATTCACTTGATCGCTCAAACGATCATTCGCGCAGTCGGTCACTTATACAGTCACTCGTGCGTCATTCATACAGTCACTCACCTACTCACTTTACGATCACTCTCCTTGATAACTTGGTCATTCCCTTGATTAATCATATGGTCACTCACTTGATTACTCATATGGTCACTCACTTGATCACTCATATGGGCATTCACTTGGTTACTGATATGGTCACCCACTTGGTTACTGATATGGTCACCCACTTGGTTACTGATATGGTCACCCACTTGTTCACTCATATGGTCACCCACTTGTTCACTCATATGGTCACCCACTTGTTCACTCATATGGTCACCCACTTGTTCACTCATATGGTCACCCACTTGTTCACTCATATGGTCACCCACTTGTTCACTCATATGGTCACCCACTTGTTCACTCATATGGTCACCCACTTGTTCACTCATATGGTCACCCACTTGTTCACTCATATGGTCATTCCCCCACCCATACAGTCCTTCACACCGACTTACTCATTCGATCACTCACTTGGTCACTCATACCAGGGCCATAACTAGGATTTTTGCTGCCCCCCCCCCTAACCACAACTTCAAAATTCGACAATTTTATAACGGTGTTCTTTGTTCCAACCTCAAACTCTTTCTTTCTTTTTCATATCTTCTTCATCATATTCCAAGTGAAGGTTCAGGTGAGAAGGTTCCACACCTGAAATTGTCTCCCGGGGCAGTCCCCCACCCGCCCCATCTAGTTCCCGGCCCTGACTCATATGGTCTCTCACTCACTCATACGGACTTGCACACTAACTTGGTCACTCATGCAATCACTCGTACACTAACTTGGTCACTCATGCAATCACTCGTACACTAACTTGGTCACTCATGCAATCACTCGTACACTAACTTGGTCACTCATGCAATCACTCGTACACTAACTTGGTCACTCATGCAATCACTCGTACACTAACTTGGTCACTCATGCAATCACTCGTACACTAACTTGGTCACTCATATACAGTCACTTACTTCACTACTCATACGGTCACTCACCCACTCACTTGATCACTGATATGATCATTCCCTCATCGATACAGTCACTCACACTCACTCACTCACACAATCGCTTGGTCACCCATACGGTCAGCTCAAGAGATGTTGAGAACGAAATTTCCGAATCCCCTCCAGCATGCCGGAAGTACAATTTTAAGTAATTAAGGTAAATCCACGCAGATGCGAAAACAATCCTGAAAAATTCGCAGCTTCCCTCGAAAAACTTTGAAATAAATTGAGATCACACGGAAAAAACTTCAAAATATAATTCATAAAATCGCAAACAGCTCAGAAAACTTCAAAGTTTCAGACGTAGAGATTCTTCAGAGATAACAAGACAAATTTACGAGATACAAAACCATAGCGTATTCAATCCATCGTTGAAAATTTTTTTATGGCCATGCCCTTTTTTTTCAGAACGAGATAATAACTTTCAGATGAATCTATGCTTATCATACCTCATCAGAAAAAAAATAAAAACTTTTTTTCTTTTGCAACGTATAAAAGTTTGCTAAAATTTTTCACGATACCTCCCACACACACACAAACAAAATGTAATATGTATCTTACAGAGCGGAACTACAATATAAAAAAAAAATTGCTACTAATTTTTCTTTTCTCCCCAGCTTATAAAATTTTAGGAAGGAAAATCTTAAAAAATATATACATGTTCGAACATAAAACACTAAAATTTGAAAACAAACACCATATGTTCGATACCAGAAAATGGAAATAGGATGAACCCTCCTGTGGAAAAACACCATCGGAAATTTTTACTTCAATATAAAAATTTCAGAAAAGAAAGCAAAAAAAAAATATGATAACATTGTTAGTTTCTTAGGGTTTTTGATGTTCGAAGTTCGTTTTTATCTTCTCTTCGTATAACCATCAAACAACAAAATATTTTCTCGCTCATAATATAAAATATATTTTGTGAAGATAAAAAATATACCCAACTCTCTATAATATTATATTTTAACAAAAATCTTCAAAAGAATTAAGTAAAAGCATTTCTTATAACTTTAAGCGTGACTGAACTTTCATAACCGTTTATGCCTGATAGGAAATTTCATTATTTTTAGAGCTTATGTGTGTTTAACGTGCGAATTCTTCCACGTTAATTTCGAGATTCAATTTTTGTTTTTAGTTATGTAATGTATGTTTATCTATTAGTACAGGGAAACCTAGCTACAACGGTTCTCGATATAACGGTAAATCCCTCTACAACAGGTATCTTCAACCCCCACGGTGCTCCCTGAAGTACTCAGAGTGCTCGATGCTCGTGTTCGATTTCGTGCTCGCAAGAACTTGATCAACATTTTAATTAAACACCTTAGAGAATCATAGGCTAGTAAAGATAAGATAAAACATTTAAGGATCGAAATCATCATCACGCATTCGTATGTTAAACTTGCAATAAGGGTGCTCTTCTTTTGATGATGGGTATAGGCAGTACTCGTGACGGGAAAAAGGTTGAAGACCCCCCTTCTCTCTACAACGATACCTTTTCAAATCTTACTTGGAATTTAATTTAGACTCTAATTTTAAACTTCAATCGACTCAACAATATCTTTTTACTACGACAAATCCCTCTACGACGATATTTTTAAAGAAGATTTTGAAACCACTACAACGATATTTTTTTGACTCTTCACTCGAAATATCCTTCAATACATTTTTAAACTCCACATATTTTATTTCTTCCGAGTTCGTCTATAACATCGGTACTTGCTACTACCTGATCACCGAAAGTGTTCATGAAGTTTTCGGTATCACTATTTTTTGTGTGGTACATCAAAGTGTTTTGCGCTAAAACTCTTTACATGGACAATACTGTACATCTAACTGAATTTTGTTTATCAACCAATCAAATACATTTTTTTGCTGCGAATGAATACTCAAAAGCGCATTTTTTGGTGGTACTAACAACGCCAATAGCAGCACAAATTTGATGACCCGTGATGATAATGTTGCCTCTCGATATAATGATAATTCCTCTATAACGATTTTTTTTCTTGGTCCACAGAATATCGTTGTATCGAGGTTACTAAATATCATGGAAAATGTTCTACATACGCCTTAAACAAATTATATTTGAGAGCACTCTAACGTTGCATTTCGAATTTCGCTTAGGCATATTCATCCTCTTCTTATAGCGCTTAGGATAATTTAAGGGGTCTTAATGCCGTTCATTTATTCCAACATACAGTAGAGTTTCGTTTATTCGACCTTCCGTATTATCCGACGTCCCACCGCAAAAAAAAAAAAAAAAATTGATCAAGCACCAATTGTTGAGCTTTCAGAATTTCACATAACGACAGAGTTAAGGCTCTATAAACTGCAATAAAATACATTGAGCAACAAGAAGCAGCTACGGGAATGATGCTGCAAAGATGGCAAGATTTGGCAGCGAGAAGAAACGGCACTCGTCAGGAAAGCAGACAACGATCAAAAATGTTTTTAAATGATCAAAGGACTGAACTTTTTAAGTACTGTATTTAACTTCAAAATATTCTGTAACTGTAAGTTCATTTTCTCACTTAATTTTTTCTGTTGTTTTGCTGTAAACCTGATTATTAGGTTCGTAATGTGCAAAATTATAACATAGTTTGACGTTTAATAGGCTTTTCCTTAACACCTCCGTATTATCCGACGTTCTGCCAGCCCGTTTATGTCGGGTTAGCGAGACTCTACTGTACCCATTTGTCAATTTTTTTCTCGTAAAAATGCTTTTGAGCCCAAAAGATTTCAAATCTACTAACTTACTCCACAGAACATGAGCGAATGGAAAGTTTGATCCTTTCAAATTGTCGATTAGCATAATTTTTCTACAGAACTCGGAAACGAAAGTCAACTGAACCCGTATTTTAGGAGCTAGAATTTCATTGTCAAAACTTATTTTTAAGAAATTTATGCTGGAGTAATCGTCTTCATATTTATTGAGAAAAGCAGCAATATATGATATTCGCTCAGATGAATGACACCTTTGAACCACGGCTTATACATTGATACTTTTTTTTTTTTGGTAGCTTAAATACGCACTGATCATTTTTCTTGACTGCAAAAAACGTTATCTTCGTCTTGGCCACAACAGAATTAAATGAATTGAATTCTTTAATGAATGCGTCACCCAGGGCCGCAACTAGATGCTTGGTCACCCGAGGCCAGCGCGCATTTTGACGCCCCCTTGTAATGTTGAAAGAAAGGTTTCAGAATGAAATTTCCGCCCCCTCGGGTCCAGCGCCCGAGGCACGAGACCCACCTGCAAACCCCTCCCTAGTTGCGGCGTCACCCACAAGATTCACTTTATGCGCTCAGGGTAGTCAAAATGTTGTCGCCAAGAAGTGTTTTTGATACTTAGAAGCACGCAGTTTCTGATACTAAATCCTTTATTTTCGTATTTAGTTTCATATTCTTTTAAGGTGTCAATTATAGCTTAAAACATACGGAAGAATTAACGATAAAATTTAAATTATCGATATTTCGCAGAAAAGTAGTAAATATTCAAATTTTTTCATTTATTCGTCAAAATTGGCAAATTTCGCATTTATTTCGTGAATTTCGCATTTATCGCAGTTATTTCGTAAATACGAAATTTACGTATCCCTACTGATAACCCCAGAATGTCTCCAAATTGTTCATTATAAGGGTATGTGTTCCACATGACCACCACAGAGGATAGCTCATTGCAGGTGAGTCACAAATCCAGCAACGGCAGAGAGCAGCAGCAGGTCCACATACACGGTTTACAACGGTGAACAGGTTGGGGATTAGAAGCGCAGGTTCTTATATAACCGTCTCATTTGCATATTTCCACCGAAGTCGCTCGTACCAGTGTCACCTATCGGCTGTTTTGTTTTTTTTTCTCGTTTTTTTTCTGTCTTAAAAAAAATTCCCTTGACATAGCGATGTTAACCCTTCAAACCGTTTTTTATTTCGGTTATTTTTCCGGTTTTTATTCATTTTTAAAGTTTTTACGGACTTTATGCCCACCCTGCATATATAAAAAACCACATGTGTGTGTGTGTAAATTTTTCAGTAATAGCAAGATTTTAAAGAGAGAGTCGAACGCATTCTGTACTAAGTAGGTACTTCAAAAGCGAAAGACTCACTTTCCGCCCTCGAGAACTCCAAGTACGAACGCGAAAAAACAAGTGCTTTTCAATTCACTGAACATTTTGTGATTTGAGATTCAAATATGGTACTTATCCGTCTACGAGAAAATCCATTAAAAAATAAAAAACGTGGCAGATGGAGTGCTTCAAAGGAAAAAAATGAATCTGTTATTATTTATTTTATTTCTTCATATTTTTGTTAAAATTTTTGTGGTTTTAACGTTTCCCGCTCAAACATTTACGGTTATTTCAAGTACATAGTACTGTGCTTGTCTTTTATAATATTTTACAACAGCTTTCTCTTCCACTATGTATATAAAATAGAATGTCATTTTTTACATAATGGTGTGATGCTCTTTGTAGCATAATTTATAAGGACAAATTTCACACGGTGTCACTAAAAACGAAACACAGAACAGTTCAAATTATTTCGAAATCATAGCTGAAATTAATTCTGCACAATATTTCTATTCGTATAAAAAGGGTATTCTTTGAATATCATTCTCGTCTAAAAGTATCATTTGAAGAGATCATTCTAGTCTAAAAGTATTGTTTGAAGAGCATTCTTGCCCAACAGTATTTACTGGCAGATCATTGTTGACTAAGTGTATTACGTATTTGAAAATAATCTTTGTCTAGAATCACAGCTATTCAACATCATCGTTGTCTAGAATTATTGTTATTCAACATCATCTTCGTCTAGAATTATTGTTATTCACCATCATCTTTGTCTAGAATTATTGTTATTCACCATCATCTTTGTCTAGGATCATTGTTGTCCAAGACTACTATGTGAAGGTCATTGTTGTCTAAGATTATTATTTGAAGATCATTGTTGTCCTAGATTATTATTTGAAGGTCATTGTTGTCCTAGATTATTATTTGAAGGTCCTTGTTGGCCAAGACTACTATGTGAAGGTCATTGTTGTCTTAGATTATTATTTGAAGGTCATTGTTGGCCAAGACTACTATGTGAAGGTCATTGTTATCTAAAATCATCGTTGTATAGGATCATTGTTGTCTAAAGTCATCGTTGTCTAGGATCATTGTTATCTAAGATCATCGTAGAGTTTAGGATCATTGTTATCTAAGATCATCGTAGAGTTTAGGATCATTGTTATCTAAGATCATCGTAGAGTTTAGGATCATTGTTATCTAAGATCTCCGTTGTCTGGGATCATTGTTATCTAAGATCTCCGTTGTCTGGGATCATTGTTATCTAAGATCTCCGTTGTCTGGGATCATTGTTGCCTAAGAGCAGTATCTAAAGATCAGTGTTATCTGATATCATTCTTGCCTAACAGTAGTATTCGAAGGTCAGTGTTATCTGATATCATTCTTGCCTAACAGTAGTATTCGAAGGTCAGTGTTATCTGATATCATTCTTGCCTAACAGCAGTATTCAAAGACCATCGTTGTCTAATATCATTGTTGCCTAATAGTATCATCACGTAAAATCATTGTTGTCTTAGTTCACACATTCTTGCCTAAAAGTGGTATTTAAAGATTTTACTTCAATTCTTTCAGTATTTTTAGCCTCCCCCATCTATGAACTGTTTTCGTAAGTTTTTGCATACAACTTAAATTTCCACATTATTTCGCCTTTCCCTACAATATATGTATTGTATTCCCACATTCCCTACACTCTATATTTTACGATATTAAACACCTTGTCGTCCGAACCCAGTTTGGGCGAATGAAAACCGTAATATATATTTATGAAAAGACCACTTATTCTTTGCACCAGGTTAATTTTTGTGGGGTGGGGGAACCAGGTTTCTCTTTTTAGCGATACAATGTAAGCAAAAGTAAAGGGAGGGAAATATTTCCCATATTTTTGTCAATAGTAATTGATTAAATATGTATCCTGAAGCATATTTACATTATTCTACACAAAAATAAATCTCTAACATCATTAAGAACTCTCCGAAAATGGAGCTGACAACCAGAACGTTCTATAGTTTAAACTGGAAATAAAAAAATTAAACAGTTGACGGAAAAAATATTACTTTTTTCTTTTTTGAATACACCAGGAAGTCGGCAAATAACATTTCACCTTTTCTCACAATTCTAAAATTTACGCATTTACAACTGCGGTGGCATCAGAGAAAAATGTCGACTACTTACGAGTATGATACATATAGCATAAACGGTACTATATACAGTATTATTCTCGAAGCAATTTGAAATACGTGACCAAAATTAAGAAGAGGGTGTCCCTGGATGATTTTATATACGTATATAAGCTCGTATTTTTTTTCATTCCTTCCATTCTTCCCTCAAAACTGATCAATCTCCGTTATCCGAAGCCAAAATAGCTGCAAATAAATGAAATAATCATCAAATGGTGCCTGGATCATATAGAATGGGAAAAGAAAAACGACCAATATATATATTCTCTCGATTTATTTCAAAGAGGCACGTGTATGACTTTTAAAAGTATACAGTATATCTCAAAGTATGTCAAATTCTAAAAATGTATAAATAGATTAATGTTTTTTGAAAGATTCTGATAAAGGTCTACCGAGAAGCGCACGTATGTGTCGTTTCTATACTCTTCCCCCCCCCCCCCCCCAATCAAAGCGTTTAGCTGCCACAGTTGGAAAAGCTTAACATTTGACCTTCAAAAAGAAATATTTGGTCTCATCTATCCTTCGATTACATTGGAGTTTTTGAAACGCACTATTTCGATAATGATTTCAGTGGAAAAACGGGGGAAAAAACACAATCTGAACCTTATAGTTTCAACAGGGCTATATTCAAGCCAGCTCGAGAAATAAGGCATTAATCACCACTTATTTTAAACGACACAGTTCTAAAATGATCTGAATGAAAAGAATAATTTATTAGATGCGCATTGAATGTCAGTAAAAAAAATATATTAGGACTATGAAGCTCAATAATTCCCAAATTATTGAATATTATTTTTTACATTTAGAACCCATGCAAGCAGCGGATCGAAATTACTTTCACCCATTTGCGTTTCGATTTCTAATATAAATGTAAGTTTTTCCGAATTATGAACATTCGACTTACAAACTTTCCAACTTACAAACCGAAATATTTGGTGCTATTTGCGTTAATCCTAGAATGACCATATATAGTGATATTTAGAAAAGAAATTGAAAATAAATGGGAGAAATGCATTTATCCAGTTTCTTCTTAACTTCTCTCCGTTTCTTTTAATTCAAATATCTCAGCGAATATTTCACTTATGAACTTGGATTTTTTTTTTGACTCAGGAGGGACAGGACAACAACTTTCTCATCGGGTTTTTGAGCACAGGGTGTCCGTATAATTTTTTTTTAATTTTTTATTTTTAATAATTATACAGCTTACTATACATGAATAATGCATCTGAGTATAACACGTTTATTTGGATACTTTTTTTATTGGAAGCCTGCCTTTTCGTATATGCCTGGTTCGCTAGTAAAATTCGGTGCGTGCTGGTAGCTATGTATCTTGTATAATAAATGATGCCTTATAATATTACTATTAAAAAAAATTTCAACTTCCTCAATTCAGAAAAGCTTTCTTCATTTTAGTTTGTGTTAATGTACCCAAAATTGTGTGTATTTTTTTTTAAATTATAGATCTGTTGGATAAGTTCAGAAATAAATAGAAATTGGATGCAAGGATCCTGAAGACCTCGTAATTTATGAACAAATTGATGACCAAAAAAAATAAAATACAAATACAGTACTTTCCAATCCCGATATTTGACGACTTCAAAAAAAAAAAATCCATTAAAATAATAGACTTTGAAAGACAAAAAACATCCTTTTTAAGAAAAAAAAAGTTTTATTCAATATAATTTTCTTTCAATTTAAACTTGTTCCATTTTATACTAATACAAATACAAATACAACACCACAATCCGAACGAGGAGGCTGAGAAAAAGATGCCCATAAAAATATGATGTCATATATTTCCAGAAAATATATAGCAACCCAATTAAAAATGCAATTAACAAAAATTTTGATCAATATATACACATGATAAAATACTATACAACGCCCATAAAGAATACTTATGGTTGTCTTATTCTAAGAATGGATAGCTTCTCGATTTACCCCAACATGTTTATCGTATTTCTTTTTAAATGTGTCAATTGTATTACAATTTACTACCTCCGGGGGTAAGCTGTTCCATTTATTAACAACCCTATTAGAGAAAACTTCCCTGCGACACCATAACCTTGCATTGTCCCTCACCAATCGATACTGGTGTCCCCTTGTACAAGCAGTCGATTGGCGGTGTACTAAAAGTACATGGTCCATCCTATCCATCCCATTGAAAATTTTGAACACTTCGATCATATCTCCTCGACACCTGCGTTCATCCAATGTAAACATATTCAGAAAATGAAGTTTCTCTTCATAACTCAAGCCCGTGTGCCAATAACGACACGCGTAGCTCTTCTCTGCAACCTTTCAACCAAGTCTATGTCCCTCTGTAGGTACGGTCTCCAAAACCTTACAGCATACTCCAGTCCAGGACGAAAATTGGGCTGGACTTTTAAATAGGATTGCCCCATTTCTCATCCCGAATTAGCACGATTTACTTACAGACTGACGCTATTCGGAATGGAACCTGTACATATGCGGAGGAATAGACTTTAATTTGAATACATATATTCATGCCCCCCCCCCAAGGGTGGGGCTGACAGGGCTCCAGCCAACACCCACTAAAAAACATTGATGAACTGAAAATTCTCTAGTAGGTGTTGCTCCAGCCCGGTTTCTCGGGAAGATTACTGTCATTTCTTGTTTTCTCACGCTATAAATTCACTATACTGTATCCCTTGATAAGTCTGGCCTGAGGGGCCTGCGAAAGATCCCGGCCTCGGGGACTTGTTGCAGGCTGTTTCCTCTTCGTTGTAATTCGATCCAATACCTGTATTTAAACTGACTACAGACGTGTATATTTTTAGTGAGAAATTGCACAAGCGTTTCTTATTTATCCCTTTCACAAACAAATAATAGAGAAAAATATTTATGGAAGAGAAAAACACTCAAATCCTACGAATGTAAGATATACAGTGTAAAGAATACTCGCTGATACACCTACACATAGATATTTTAAGCATATCAAAAATAAAGTATAAATAAAAATATTTGACAACTAATTTCGTCGCGCTGCTTTCCTGTCATTGCGGAAACGAAAATACATGAAAAATATAATAATAATAATAATGCTTTCTATGCAAGAAAAATTTCTATCACGTTTTGTTTATGCTGCTCTAAATTTAAGAGAAGGATCAAAGAGAAATAAAGTGAATTATGTTTTTGTTCATTCAAATATATTTTGTTCTTTTAAAAATCATAAAACTTGCAAAGTTTAAAATATTGGAAACATATTTATTTAATGCAAATATATCAAATTTCAGTTTTTTTCCCCCTACGATACTCGATATAATCCGTTTATAAAATGAAGTCATTGAAGAAAAAGAAATGCCGATATGTTTGTCGTTTTTCCTCTCATAATTTATTACTGAGATAATTTTATACTTTTTTTAGGAGATACCGTGGAAAATGTTTTGTAAAAGTTGTTATAATTTAGCTTTAGAATAATGTTCTCTTTGAAAAAAATTTCTAGTGTTTGGTAGATTCAAAAGATGCAGTTATTGCAATTATTTTATTTATTGTTATTTTCTGGCATCTCGATGTTTCGGGGCTCGTTTGCATTGTTGCGTTGTAACGCCTTTTATACAGTTCTATTATTATTAAAATTAGTTTTTGTACAGTTGTTGCAGCCTTGAAGTGAAAATTTTGTTGTATAACATACGAGATATGTCTTACTCTTACGTCATTCTTGTCTTCAAGTGTATTGTCAAGTTTCCAGAATTCGTGCAAGCGTGTCCAGCAACATGGAAAAGGTCACAAAGTCCCACAGAAGCATAAAAAATTATTTTGGCCGTTCTTCCCAAAAAAAAAAGTTCCTCGAAAATTTAGCTGGTGCCTAATTTCTTTTTGCATTTGTAAATTCGTAAATAGTTTCAATTCCATAAAAATTGAAGAAATTGGCATATTTTTGAACGCGAAAAAGTGGAAAAGTTAGTGTAAGTCAAAATTGTAGAAAAGTTATTCTCATGAAGGACTTTTTTTTTCTTTTGGTACGGGGAAAAAAAAACGTTAGAGAGTGCTGCACGAAGACAAATCATGTAAATATACAAATCTATAAAAGTACTTATAAAATGGAGGGAGTACGATTAACAGCTCATTCCTGAATTTTCTTGTTACCGGCGCTCTCATTAAGTTTTTGTTGACGATAGACATTGGTGGATGAGGCACTATAGCTGAAGTTGTTTTACCTCAGTCACAAATCGCCGACTTTTGGAACGTTTCAGACACTAGTGAGCGAAGAAAGTTTCAGGTTCATCCAATCAATCCTGTTAGACTGACGTACAGCACCCTCTATCGACAAGAAATTGAACTTTTTTTACTGTACCGAAAAAAAAACTCCTAGGTGAGAATAACTTTTTCGCAAACCGCGTTCAACTACACTGATTTCTTCATTTTTACGAATTTTTAATCTATCCGCGAATTTATGGGACACCGTATGCATGAATATGTTTTTCCTGAAACATTTACACACTTTCTTTCGGACTCGTTTCAATCAAAAGCTTGTCGCTGAGTACCCATGAAAGTATTCACTAAGATTTCGCCAGTATGAAGGTACGTATCTAAGATCCAAGATAACGATAACATGAAAATCGCGAGTACCGTAACGGGTTCCGCAAGATGATCAATAACCATACATCAATGTGTATATATATCTAAACGCTCGCGCTGTACAAGAAGCTGTCAAGCACCTTCCCGGTTCTTATTAATCATTGGTGACGACGGGCTGCAAAAGCGGAGCTCCTTGTCATGGACAAGACTGAATATCCCCTACATGTTTTAGTCTAATAACACCGATACACACACGCGGCATTTTCTCCTACCTCCGTTGGATGAGGGCTTATTCCTAAGAAATTAATAACAATAACCAGGAAAAGGGAAAGTGTTCTAATAAATTACGAACCTCTCTTCACGTGTTTATGATCTATGCGTCCACTTCATTAATTTTTCTGCATAAAATTCAACCGTTTCCTGCGAAAACCGTGAAAATTTTGAAACATAATATTTATTTAGCTGCTCCAGGGAAGTTTTCCTCTGAGTGGGTTTTAAGCAATGTTTTATGTACCGGCCCTACGAGTAAGGACAAATCGTGCAAAAAAATTTTCCCCATAGTTCATTCTATACTATCATCTATAACAACTAAATCTACGGCATTGACTAAAATTCCTCTCTAATGCAGTTAAAATGACATTCAAGAGACCATGAAATTGTGTCTTCATTACCAAGGCGTCGTTAGAGCCAAGATTAAGGTTTTAAAAGCTGGAATTTAATTAAATAGACTGAGGGATCCAAGAAGTTTAACCACTTTTGAAAAATATTCAAAAAATATATCAAAGATAGTGACAAATAATATGAACTTTAAAGCATTTGAAAGAGAAAGTTTCAAAGTTTTCCTCACTTACTACAAGCATTTCCACGAGTATCTACTACGCGGAAGATGTGAAGTCTATATAGCAGAGGTATTCAAACATTTTGCAGTCGCGAGCCGTTATTGTGCCCGTTATTTAAAAAAAAGCACCCCGTTACGGCAAATTTGGCATACGCATGCATGAAATCAGGACAATTTTGATTCTTGATTGCAATTTTTACAAAGTGTTTAATTGGAACGTTGATCAAGTGCTCGCGAACATGAAATCAGATACGAGCATCGAGCACTCTGGGTGCTACCGAGAAATGGGTTGAAGATTCCTGCTATACAGCATTTCTTGCCATATTATTTGCATCATGTATGTTACAAAAAATGGAAGTAAATGGAAGTAAGGATAGGAGTATAAAATGAATGTAAGTAAAAAGAAAAAGCTTTGAAATCTCTTTCGAATACTTTAAGCCGTTTCACTATCTTCAACAGTTTTATTTATTTATTTTTTTTCAAAACAGGTCCACACTCTTTGACCCACCAGAATTTAATGCGATTACAGAGAGATATGAAAAAATAAAAAATCCACAAATTGAATTAAAAATCGATAAATTATTAAAAAACAAGGTTTTTTTTTTTAATCTCCATCCTTACTTTTATTCTTCGTATCGTCCGTGTTGCAAATGACATGGTAAGAAACTCTATATAGCCTTTACATTCACCGCGACACTAAGGGCGCGCGCATGTAGAAACTTTGTAATAAGTAAAAAAAAAAACAAACTTTGAAACCTTCTGTTCCGAATTGTTTGCACCGTTTGTCTCTATCTTCAATAGCTTGTATTCATTTATTCTTTTTCTTTCCACAACAGGTCAGGACAACTGGACCACTCTGTATAATTAGATTCTACCATGAAATGGTTTATTAACCATAAAATCATGCAATAAATACTGTTTTCATTGTAAAGAAACAGGAAACGAGAAAAACGCCCCCAGGATAGCCAGTTTCTGAAGTTAAGCGGAGGCTTTTGAGCAGGCGTGGATCTATGGGGGGGGGGGAAATGAACGGGGTGATCACCCTTCCCCCCAAGCGAAATATGCAATATTGCGCTCAATGAGATAATTCATGAAATTTTCGCAACTTCTATATGATAATATTGCATTCAATTAATCCGTTGAAAATTACTTGCACCAACGACTTTGGTTAAATTACAAATTCAAGAATTTTTCGACTAAAAAGGGGGGAAAAATCGAGATGGTGAAAAAATGGGGACTGTCCTGGATAATACGGGACAGAATGCAGGACATATGGTCATCCCGTAGGCAACAATTTGGAACATCTCCCCTCCCAACAGTGATCTCTAGATCCGTCCCTGCTGCTGGGACTGCTGCAGCGCATTCCGCACCAGTGCGTAAATAATTCAGGAATGGCTTTGTCTCCTGTGGTGTATGCATACGGATAGCGCACTCTTGTCCGGTTTCCAAGAGGACTGGGTTCGATTCCCGGTAGAGACCAGTAGGCTTTTCTTCCGAAGTTCACTTCGGCATAATATCCAGAAAAAACCTTTCCTTCGTACTTTGGGCTGAGAAAAAATGAAACATATAAAATATCTTTCCCATTTACGAATTTTCAATTTTACAAACTAATTTTTCACGTCGTTCCTGTGATTTCGTAAAATTGAGCGTCGACTGCAAATAAATTGAAAATACAGGACCCCCGCAAATCACAGGTTATTAAACTGTATTTCTAGACTTAAATATCATAATATAATTTATAAGCTAAAATACATCTTTTTTGTCCTCGATTTCGGTAAAAACATTTCTTATACACAAAAGTTTTTAACAACTGGCTGATGCGAAGATATATTTTGGAAATTCAACTGCCCCTGCGGGGAATCGAACCCACTTTCCGAGTGAACGCCCTAGACCACTTGACTACAGAGGCTACGACTATCTCGAATATCTCTAGTGGGCTAGGGCATTCACCCGGAAAGTGAAAGGACGTGGGTATAATATGGGGGAAAAGGCTCACCCCGTCTCCACAACATTTATTTGAGGAGGGCGCTGAAGCTATTTCAGCCCTCAGGTTCAGGTGCCTATGCCTGCGCCATTGAAATTATAGAGTAAAAAACGCTCCGAGGAAAAAAATGTTGAGAAACGCTGCGTTTCAGACCAATGCAATTTGACACAAGATTCGAAAAAAATATCGTTATATATAGAGGCATTTATCGTTATATCGAGTATCGTTGTGGCGAAATTCCGCTGTATACGGCGAACGATTTAAAAAGAAGTCAGACTTTTTCTCGATGATTCGCCTTTGACATCACACGCAACACGCCATACTGTATTTCAAACGAGCCACTACTCACCTTCATCGAACGATGAGTAATAAGTACCTGCGAGTGAATTGCGCTTTATGTACAAATAAATACACACTCACGGGAATCGGAATATTTCATGCGTCATATTATATTATTGGTTTTTTTTTCTCTCTCTCTCCCTTTTCGGGGGGACACCCACCTGCCGTTCTTGGCGTCACTGGTAATTATCGCCGACGACGAACGATTTCCAGTCGAGCAGCGACGACCTTTCGAACGAACATAGCTGCTGCCGCTGCATCCGGAAAAGTTACCATGATGGAAAACTCCTCGAGGTCGAAGAAGGAGAAATGATTTTTCTTTTTCCCCCCCATACATATATCGTCAGAGAGCGGGGACGAACGTTATATCACCGATCGGATCACTCACATGTGAGAATAGAGCTTGGGTTTCCTATGAGAAGGACGGACGAAAGAGCTGATAACGCCCCAACACTTTTCCTGGAGGATAACTCGAATATCAACCCAGAGATTATCATTTCTTCTCGACCATCCCCCCCCCCCGTTCACTTTCTTATCCGTTAATCTTCAGGGTAACACGAAATGATAAGACGGCATCTGTACACTCCAGCGAGACCGCAGATTCCGACGGAAATGATGGATACCTAGGAAACATCAAGTGGTTATCTGAAATGGTCCATAACTCGTTTTGTTGGTGGAAATATGGAGCCTATATATTCCTGAAATTGAATATGCATAGGGTGGCCATTACCATTGTATCAAATATCCGTATTTTCCCGGAATTCCGAGTTATTTTTTTTTAATCCTAAAAAATGTTTTGATTTTTAACGAAGATTATATAAATTTAAAATGTCACCGCGCGTGAAATTGAGGAAAATTTAACTTCCAATTTTATTAATAATTTTTACCTTCATATTATTAAAGTTTTATTATGGTAATTATATGACCAGGGTCCGGGTGTTGATGACCAGTGCCGTAACTAGCCATTCCTGTGCCCTGTGCTAGAATTTGCATTTAGGTCCCTTCTGGACCATTCTTGGGCCCCCATTTAGGTACATTCTGCCCCCCCCCCTTCTGAATAGGTCCTGTATACAAATTCTGTATTGCATACACAAGCAGTTAATGGAAAATGTTCATTGAAAATGACAATGGCAATCAGAAAAATAAAATCAAAAGACTTCACAACTATCAAATTTATTCTACGACTATGCTTATCGACTATCATTCAATTTCAATCTCATTAAACGAGAATAACTGGGCATCTGGCAAATAAGTCATTTATACGCTATCCTTAAACACTACTATGCATTTTCATTAACATTCGGAACTGTTTATTAATACTGTAATATAAATTCCAACCAGACGTATAATATAATTGGATGATATGTCTCAAAATAATACTGCGAGAAATTTAATGGTTTTGAGTCAGTTAAATCCGAATGCAGCACGTAATCTTTCTCACTTGATAAATCACAAACACGAGTATCCTTCCTCCTCACATCATCCAGTATTTTATCAATACTCGCGTACAATAGTGTTCTCTCCTCCCAGACTTACGCATACAAAATCGTATCGTAAGCGTCAACGCTAACCCAATTTCCAGTTGAAGCAATGGGTTTTCAATGCCTCGTAATGAAACAAATTAACGAAATTAAATTACGATCATTTTGTGAGCGCGTGTTTGTGTGTTTGCCCTTTAATGCAAAAGCTCGTAATTTTATTCCTTACCGAATGATAATGAGAACGAGGCTCTCTTTTTTCAATGGGAGAATATTTCATGCGATAAGATACACTTGCCTCCTAATAGTCGCGTATTCTCGAAGTTTATACCTCCAACACACATCAGATAAATATTGAAATTTGCTTAAAATAAAATTACAGTATCCAAAATTGACTCAGAGCCACAGAATACGCTTTGAGACGTCTGACTCACTTGTCATCTTTGTGAGTCAGATTGACCTCTTCAATAGGAAAATAGATATAATGTAACCCATTATATGCTCAATCCATGGTCGGCGGGTCAAATGTAGCCCAGGACTTAAAACCTAATGTTCAAAAACGAACTAAGTGGCACATTTACAAATCACCTAAGTGGCCCGCAGAACATTTCCAGAGCACGTGTGGTACATTTACAGGTCATTTAAGTGAGTCGTGGCATATTTACAGATCACATCTGAAGGTCACTTGAGTGGCATGTAGTACAGATCTAGAGCACTTAAGCGGTCCGCAGCACATTTACAGATCACTTGAGTGACTTGTAGTACAGATTTAGAGCACTTAAGCGGTCCGCAGTACATTTCCACATGGCTTAGGTGGGCCCCAAGGGATACACACACATCACTTAAATGACCCGCGATACATTTTTCGGTCACTTGAATTACCTGAAGCAAAATTGCAGATCACTTAAGTAACCCGCGCCAAGTTTTCAAACCAATAAAATTGCCCGCATTCTCCTAAAGGTTGAGCACCCTTGATGCAACTCATAGGTCTCCAACTGGTGCTCTGCGGAACACTGGGATTAAATGTGAGTTTCCAACGTGCTACATGCTTTAATGTATGTATATCGAGGCAGTTAATTCACTTTGAAACCTGGAACTTTTTTTTGTTGGACCGATTAATCAGGACTAAACATTTCTAGCTATCCATTGCAGTTAAGAGAGACACCCGCGGCTCCCTTGACCACTAATTCACTATATGATTCCACTATTCTGGGGAGACGCAGTAGAGAGAGAGAGTTTAGTAGATATATTTCATTTATAAAAGAACCCCCTTCAAAACTTAACCAAGCACTCGAATTAATTTCTACAGCTCGCCGTGACGCCTCTCCAAAATTCTGGTGACGCCCCTGGGAGCCACGACGTACACTTCGAGAAACATTGGTGTAGTCGCCATGGTGGAGTAGCGCCTGCGAACTGTCAAGCCCTGTTGTACACATGAATATACAGTACTGTATGCATGTATTGTTTTGAAACAGATCAAACATATTGCACAATAAGCAGGCTTACATTTACATGCATGAAAGTCTGGTCTATGCAGTATTTTACACATTTTACACGTTACGAGAACGTTTTCTTGGAAATTTTCTACCAAGATTTTGAGGAACTTGATTGGAGAAATTATCACATTAGGGGAAATACAATGTTATCATGTACATTCTACATAATTGTTTTTCTTAACTAGACAAAAGTATGTAAGCTTTGATAGAAAATTTGCAAAAGGCCAAAAACAAACAGTCCTAAATCAAAAAATATGAATATTTTCAGATAAGCACTTTGTGACTATAATTGCTCACTACTGGTAGCAAATGCTTTCTCAAAAATGCTCCAGGTATCAATTTCTAAATAAGTCTTTGCATTTTTAATTTTACAATTTAAATTAATACCTAAGGGAGAACCTATCAATCACACTCTAGAGCAGTGATTCCCAACGTGGGCATTAACGCTCCCTGGGGGGTGGGGCGATGGAATGTTCCAAGGGGGCAGTAGAAGCCACGAGTATAACATAGGATTCTATGGGTTAGATTGCGTTGAGGGCGATGGGAGAAAAAAATTTCTGAAGAAGGGGGAGATGGGACAAAAAAGGTTGGGAAATTATGCTCTACAGTAATGATTCATTATGTTAATCAAGATTTCACGTGAAGGTTCTTAACATGCCACTGTAATCATTTCGTTCGGAAATCTTGGATATATTCTTCATTTCTCTTGTATTAGTCAAAATTTATGTCTCATAATATATTTAACAAACTAAGATTTAACATTAATTGATACATTAAGTGCTTGAATTTTGAAGGTCATCAGTGTACATAATCTTAGTACCAAAGTTCTTAAAACAGCTTACAAAAGAGGAATTCCTATACTTCCATCAAACAATGTTTAATGCTGTACTACATATTTGAATGTATATGACATATGAACCAACATGCCAACGGTTATTCTATATGGATATTATCACACTAGATTAGAACATGTTTATGCTGAAACATGGCTCCACATCATTGATGAGGGCTCTCATGCCAGGGGTTTAGGTGGGCTACTAGACCAAGACTTTCAGAAGGCCTCTCAAGTTTATTTTCTGGTACAGCCATTATTTATAAAAATTAAAAAGGGCTAGACCCTGTCATCCTCTCCTTCGTGGAGGGCCATGGGTTTTCTCACGGCCAATCTATCTTCCTAAGAGATGGGACGTATATATTCGGCTGCTATTCGGTATTCGACTTATTCGTGAAATTAAATTTAAGAACAACGAACTTATTTGAAAAAATTATATTAATTGGAATTTTTCGCGTATATTAAAAATTTACTGATTATATTTCATTATGTGTTGTATATCTCTTTCTGTGAAAGAAGTTATGTCGGGGTGAATTTTTAGGATTGGGAAAACATGAAAGTTAAAATAGAATCCTACTGCAATAAGTTAACTAACTGAAGGATATACCTAGACAAGATGAGTACTGAGCAAGTGAAAGAGGCAAAAGTGTTAAAGAACATCTAAAGAGAAAAAACAAGAAAGTAAATTTTATGATGTATTACTTGTTTAAAGATTAAAGAATGATTGACATTTTTCTTGATTAGATGTAAAATTGTGACAAGTATTTGGGAAAAAAACTGATTTTTGTAAGTAATATTAAAATACAATATATTAATTGGAATTTCGTTGTCAGTATCATGACAGTAAAAGCCATTCAATCACCAATTTTTTAATATTCAAATAATAATTTGCATCATTAAAATCCAAATCAATCATTTGAAATTACCAATAATCTTATTTTCTATTAAAAATACAAATTATTTAATTATTACTATAATTTTATTTGTAACTGTGATGAATTTTAAGAAAATTGATATTTGGTTGTCAAATATTCGGTATTCGGTCAAATCACTATTCGTCCACATTTTTCGTCTATCATGTTTCTCTGGTTGAAAGATTTTGTACAGTATCAACAAACACTGAAATTACCTTTGGGATTAATTTTAGTATTAAAACATCTAAAAATGACATTTTTTACGTTTTTCATATTTGCAAAGAAATTAAACTTGACATGTTAAGAACAAAATTGAATTCTGCAATTATGATTTTATCATTTACAAACATGATATACGGTCCCTTTAGCAGAATTTCTTCACATACGTGTAATATGGCGCCATCTAGTTGTATATCAAAAAAGTTAATGGTATTTTTCCAATCACAACATTAAATTTAAAGATATTTCTCAGTTATTTATCAATTTAAACATCTTGACTGCCCAATTGAACTGCATCAGACAAATCAAAACAAAGTTCACAATAGATTGATTCACAAATTTTTCCAGAGAAATTTCACTATCTTAAAAAAAACATTCAGTTTTGCTAATTAACTTCACAATATGCTTGGATATGTTCATGTTAAAATAAAGCAAAACTTGTTTTTGTCAGTTACTTCAAGGAAATACGTCAATAATGAACTTAATATTCAAATTTTTCTACTTTAGACCTTAATAAAACTATATTGAAAATGGTAAAAAGGTTATTTTAGAATTTCTTTAAACACACACACATTCTGTGTATATATATATTTGACATTATTCAATGTAATTTTATTTTGCTTTGATTGTACATGATTCAATAATCATTTATTCGTAGTTCTATGTAGTAATAATATTTAAATTGTTTTCTTTGATGTTTAGTAACTATTTACCTAACATATTGCTTGCTACAGTACTTTATATGACTAATACTAAAGACAATCAAGAAATTGTATTCTTGTAAATTTTTCTTTATACAGTATTTTGAAGGCCTGATATAATAATTTTATATATAATCCCAAAACAATTTGTGCATAAGTATCGGGTATGATGAATCAGTGGAAAATACCGAGATTCATTGATGCTGCATGAAAACGATCACGAAAAATTTAAGCATCATAAAAATTATAATGGATTATTGTGCAAGGATCATTATAATGTTTTGAGATTAAGTTTCTTTAAAATAATAAGCAGTTTCTTCAAGTAATATTTCTAATGTATTTACTGTGTATAAAAGTCAAACCGGTATGAATGTGTGCGATACGTTCACAGCTTCTAAAAATTCCTAAATAATTCAATGAAACATTTATTCGTAGATGATATTTGAAGTGTTGTTTTGATGCCTAATAACTATTTACCGAAAATATTGCCACATTGCTTTGTATAACTTATATTAAATATGCATATTATATTCTTGTTTTTTTTCCCCCAAAGTGTTTTGAGCATTTCGGCCTGATAACATTATCATAAATCTTATAATTACATACATAATCCTAAAAACAAATTCGTATATTAGTATCGGACATGATAAATTAGTGGAAAATATTGAGATTTATTGAAGCTGAATGAAAATCATCACAAAAAATTCTAGCGTCACAGGAATTATGATGAATTATTACAAAATTTTAGTATTAAGATTGAAATAATAACATTTATCTTCAAATAATATTTCCTAGAAAGTCAAGCCAGCGTGCATGTACGATACGTTCACAGCTTGTAAATTTTATTATAATTGTTGAGTATTTTTGGCATGTAAAATTATATTACAATCTTTTTAATTTTATATACAATCTTAAAATATAAAATTTCGTACAAGTAATCGGGCATGATAAGTCAATGGAAACTACCGAGGATCACAGAAGCTGAATGAAAAGTATCAAGAAAAAATTCGAGCATCATAGGCATTATGATGATTATAAGAATTATTATATGATATTTAAGATTAGGATTCTTTTAAATAATAAAGTATGTCTTCCAATACTACTTTCAATATATTTATTGTTTATAAAAGTTATACCGGCGTGAATGTAGGATACGTTCACAGCTTGTGAATTTTATAATAACTGTTGAGGATTTCCTCATGATGAAATTATATTTTACAATCTTGTATGCGTATATAATTATATATATTATATTAAAATAAATTTTTATACAATTATCGAGCATGATAAATCAGTTTTTATACCGAGATTCATTGAAGCTGGATAGAAACCATCAAGTGAAAAATTTAAGCATCATAACAGTTACGAGGAATTACTATTGTAAGAATTATTTCAATATTTCGAGATTAAGATTCTTTTAAATGTATAATAATAAAATATATCTTCAAGTATATCATTTCCAATACATTTTTATTGTTTATAAAAACCAAACCGGCATGAATGCGCGATACACGTCCACAGCTTGTTAGTCCGTAATCGAATATCCCAAGCATTACGAGGAGAATTACTTTTTAAAGAAATGTTTTAACCTTTAGATTCTTTTAAATAATAAAATATATCTTCACAAGCAATATTTCCGATACATTTATTGGATATTTTTAAAAATCAAACCGGCACGAATATAGGATACGTTCACAGATTGTAGATCCTTAAATAATTCAAACAAACAATTTTTTCTTAGACTCTTTATATATAATTCCCATTCAATGATATTAAAACTTTAGACTCACCTCGTTTTTTCTTGGACTGGTTTAATCCTTGAATACAGATGCTACAAAAAGAACAGATAGCGACTAAGAGGATCCAGCGCATCTTTTACGTATAAATTGCATCGTTCCTATCCATGGGGGGGTCTTCTAAAAATTTTTCCACTGTTCTTGCGTGTATATATATTCTCACTTCTTTTTCTCTCACTCCTATCCAGTGAAAAATTTTTCTTCTCGTTGTAAAAGATCCGCGACAAAACGAAGAAAGAGAGCGGAGGGAAAATAAAAACACAAACACAACAATAAATAATGGGGATAAAAAAAAAAACTTTCTTATTCTTGCCTCCACCTCGCTTTAAGCGATACGGCGATGAAACTGAACCAACATGGCGGACCCGGAGATCCCTGTTTCCACTATGATGTCTTTTCTCTCACAACTCTGTCCACCCTACGTGGTGAAAAATAACAAAAATAAAATAAAATACCTCTCTCTATCTCTCTATCTCTCTCTCTCCCTCACGCTCACTTTACTCTCCTTATAATGTCACATTCCTATCCGAAGAGTTTTTTTTTTAATTAATATAGTTATTATTTTTTAAAAATTTTCCCTATGGGGTTTAAAAAAAAAAAAGTTGTCCTTGTCAACGCCAAATCATTCTTATGGAAGTATACATGATGATGAGATCAGTTTCTAAGTTGGGGGGAGCCAGCCAGCCAGCCACCGCACACAGCACAGCACCACCAAACCACTCTCTTACCAGAGTCTTCTAGTGTTCACTACACACCGCGCACAACCAAACTGTGGCTGCTGCTTGCTTGCCTTGCCTTGCTGTCTCTGTCAGTGCTGCTGCTGCTGCTGCTGAGGGCGCGGCGGATCCTTATAGATGGTGGATACTTCTAAACGGGAACACTTCTCGTCTCTAGTCTTCTCTAGGCGGCACTGACTGGATTCCGGAGAATGAAAATGTGTGTGCGTGTGTGTGAATGTGCGCGTGTGCGGGGGGGAAGTAAAGAATAGTCTTCGTGGGGGCAAGTGCCCCCCTACCAACCCCTCCCCCCTCCCGTCACATACCGTTCCGCTGATTATCCCGAAATTCCGATCAATATATTTCGTTCTAGCGTTTTACGACGCTCGGTATGAATAAATAGTCGGTTATTTTCGGTTGATGAATGAAAAAAATATATTGGTATTTATTTATGTGTGTTGGTGGTTTTTTTTTTTTTTCCTGTTTGAGGTAAACGTGATTTTTTTTTTCTGAATGAAACGTGGTTTTTGACATATTGTTGGATATGTTTTTATGTTGGTTTTTTTTTTCCCCCTCTTCACTTTGAGGTAAACGGAGATTTTGTTAATGTTGAACATGGTTTGTGACGTGTGTGTGTTGAATATTTTTTTTTATGTTCGTGAATATCAAGGTTTTTCACTGTAAATATCAATTTATATATACATATGTGTGTGTGTGTGTGTGTGTGTGTGTGTGTGTGTGTGTGTGTGTGTGTGTTTCGAATGGCATTTATTTGAAGGCTGATGGTGTTTGGAAAGAAAGGGGGCTTGAGAAAAAATGCGTGTGGGGGCCTACTTTTGGCGCCATTGACAACGTTTTTTTTCCTTTTGTTCGACCAGCTTCCCCCCCCCCCCCACAAACTTCGACTCGATTTTTACGCCCTTTCTCTTAGTGTTGCTGAACAGTCGACCCAGTTTTGTATGGTCATGAGGGGGGTCACTCATCTTACGGCCCTCTATAAGAAGGCTGTTAAGAGGGATTGGACCAGGCAATGCCTTTCTCAATCAATCAGAGCACGTGCCCAGGGCACCAAAATTGTCTGCTTTTTTTTTATTATAGGCATGGGCCCTTCTCCCCTCCCCACCATAGGCGGAATAGTATTGAAAGTCTGGGGGCGGAGGGGCGCACTGTCAGTATTGCTGGGGGGGGGCACTATGATGACGATGTCAATTTATATATACACATATACATTATATCTTACGGCAGCCTGGTCCAACCCAGAGATTCTTAGCACCCTCTGTCTTCATGTCTTGCTGATTGCTGCCGTAACCACGGACACTCAGACTGCTAGGGACTGAGGGCCTTAGTTTATTGACAGAGTTCATATTTCTTTGTAGAGGGTTTTTGGCCGTAATCCTCCACGCTGGCCAATGCGGGTAGAGGAAGCCCATCCGCGTCCATTCACCACGTGTTAAGAAATAGATATAATTGGGGTAAAGAAGACTTACATCAATATCATCTAGAAAATATATGACAAAGCAACTGCAACGATTCGTTTGGATAAAGGAAAAGCAAAGATTAAACTCGGAAAAGGGGTCAGACAGGGTGATACTATCTCACCAAAACTCTTTACCACTGTTTTAGAAGAAGTATTCAAGAAACTGGATTGGGATAAAAAAGAAATTAAAATAAATTGAGAATTTCTCAATCATTTTCGTTTTGCAGACGGCATTGTTGTTATCAGCAGTAGTACAGACGAACTAGAGGAAATGATACAAGAACTGGCGAAGGAAAGTATTCAGGTGGGATTGAAAATGAATCTGCAAAAGATTAAAGTTATCTTCAACCCCTTAGCGTTGAAGAGGACAATCTTGCTCAACAACACAGAAAGTTGTAGAAAGCTATGTATACCTGGGACAAGAAATTACCGTGGACAACGGAATCATTAATGAAACATGAAAGAAACAGAAGGATCAGGATTGGATGGAGCACTTTTTGGCAAAAAAATGTGTAATTCTAAAGAGTCACATGCCATTATGTCTGAAAAGAAAAGTTTTTAATCAGTGTGTGCTACCAACACTGATGCATGGAAAGATGTACGCTAGGCATCACAAGGAGAGATAGAAAACGAATCACTTGGATAAGGAACCACAGAAAGGTGTATGATATCATGGAAAGAATAAAACGTTTGAAATGGAAATGGGCTGGACATATTGCAAGAAGACAGGACAACAGATGGACCATAAGTGTTCTAGATTGGTAACCCCCGTGGTGTTAAACGTCCGAGAAGACGTCCCCGCGCAAAATGGATTGACGAGATCAGGAAAGTGGTTGGAGTCAACTGGATGGCTAAAGCATCAGACAGAGCAGAATGGAAAAATTTAGAGGAGACCTTCATCCAGCAGTGGATTGAAAATGGTTGTTGATGATGATGATGATGACATTATATCAGTCAACTCCACCTTTGGCGCTGCCCCCCCCCCATGCTCCCCCACTCCTCAAAGAATACTATATGTAAAGAGCCCAAAAATTCAGTTTTGAGCAGTGCCCGAACCTATTAGAAATAGTACCTAGGACCAGGTGTCCTGTCCCCCACCCCGCGAAATGTTAGAAATAAAATAAAAAATCTCTCTCTCTCTCTCTCTCTCTCTCTCTCTAAAATGAAAAATCTCTCTCTCTCTCTCTCTCTCTCTCTCTCTCTAAAATGAAAAATCTCTCTCTCTCTCTCTCTAAAATGAAAAATCTCTCTCTCTCTCTCTAAAATGAAAAATCTCTCTCTCTCTCTCTCTAAAATGAAAAATCTCTCTCTCTCTCTCTCTCTCTAAAATGAAAAATCTCTCTCTCTCTCTCTCTCTCTCTAAAATGAAAAATCTCTCTCTCTCTCTCTCTCTCTCATTTTACTATTCTTATAATGGCACATTCGTATTCGAGATAATTTTCTAATAAATAATATTTTTCCCCCTTTTCCGTGCAGGGCTAAAAAAATGTCCTTGTCAACGCCAAATCACACTCTTCACGGAATCATTATTCATCATCACGGAAATATACATGATGATCTCTCGTTGGAGCCAGCCAGCCACAACACACAGCACAGCACCATCCAAACACACACGCTCTACCATAGTATTTTTCCATGGTTTTTTTTTCTTCTGTAAATCTACTACTACTTACAGCATATCATCTCGTGCACGTTTTTCTGCGGAATTTCTAAGGAAATGGTACACCCCGGAACGTGCCATTGATTCCGTGTGACGAAATGTATGTCTGTTAATAAGGGGAAAGACGCATATTTATCTTCCATAAATCTCCCACCTATAATAGATCGTTAGAACTTCGACATATGCATGGTTCCGTTAAGCAGTTAATCAAAATTTTTATCAATGTATTAAAATTCAGTTTTTCGGCCCGCTACGGTCGCACCTGCCCATAATCCGGCGTATGCATAGAGAAAAAATGCCCATAAATATTTTTTTTGAAGGTGCTCCATAATATAAATGTCATGACGAATGACCTATCAGGAGGAGGGGCAACCCATCAGGGGTTGATATGGTAAAAATAACTCATTATGCAGAGGCAGGGGCGTAGCCAGAAATTTCGTTCGGGGGGGACCAAATTGATAGAACAATAGATTTAGCCATCTTTTTCCCTTTTTTCCGGTCATTTTCTCACATTTCGGGGGGGGGGCAGACCCTCAAGTCCCACCCCCTCGCTACGCCCTTGTGCATGCAGAGGGTTTTCTTAACGATTTTTCACTTTTGGGCCCGTTAAAAATCCTGGCCTAAGAGTTACATCACTTCAGGAGCCTTGAGGGGCCTTACGTGTAAAACGTAAAACTCGTAGATGCTCTTTCAATATTTTCTTTCTCTCTCTCTCTCTCTCTCTTTCTTTCTTTCTCCCTCTAATATCTCTAAAATCAATACAAATACATGCAAACCAAATACAAAGGCCGCAACAAGTAAATTGCCCAACGAGGTAGCTGAAAAAAAAGGCCATAAAAAATATGGATGTCAAATATAACCAAACTACATCAGCTAAATACAAAAGCATATATCACAAAGAAGAAAAACTAATTACTAATACTATAGAATACTGTTCATAAAAAATATTATGATTGCCTCTCATGTAAGTATGTATATCTTCTTGATTTATACCAATATGTTCATTGTACTTTTCCTTTAAATGTGTCGATTGCGTTAGAATTCACGACACCCGGAGGTAAGCTATTCCATTTACTAACAGCAGTTACTAATGATAGATAGGGATATTAATAATTTTAATATTCCATTTATTATCCCTCTATTAGAGAAAGACTCCCTGCAAAGCTGCATTAAGAGCATCTTTCAAGAGGCTTTGACTCCCTGCGACACCACAACCGGAAATATCCCTTTCTAAACGATACTAATGTTGTGGAAACAGTTGATTGACGGTGTATTTATAACTCATGGTCCATCTCAGCGCGCGGTCCCGTTAAAAAATTTCAAAAACACCTCGATTATATCTCCCCGACACCTGCGTTCCTCCAATGTAAAAATATTCAAGAAATCACGTCTTTCTTCATAGCTGGATCCTTGTGTGGCAATCTCCCCATAGACCCTTTAAGTTTTAGTTGTAGACATTTGACGACGTTTTTTATCTTGTGATTTTAAAATGAGAGTTTTCAAAAATTTATTCATTTTGTGCACAATATTCTTAGCACCCCCTATTGAAATTTGTATAATCATCACAAATTACAGTATTTTAACATGTATGGTGGGAACCCCTTTTTTCCAAAAATCGGGTCCCAAAAATAGAGGGGGTTTCTTATACATGTATAGTATTGAAGGTATATTTCTCCAACTTTTTTCCAAATTTTAAGCCCATAAAATCAGGGGTTCCTTATACACGAGGGTTTCTTATACACGTTAAAATACGGTAATTATAACTTCATTTTTTTCAGTAAAACGAGTACTATTTATAGGTTCATTTAAAAACATTTCTAGAAGTACTCTAAAAATTTATCATAAGCATAACCATCACTAGTTTATGGTTTTGTATTGAATTTTTAAAAAAATAGAGAGAAATTTATTTTCTTAACCATTAAAATTGTAAAAATACATTCGCAACGGAGGTTCCGAACGTAGAAATAATCCCGTTTATGACTTCACTTGAAGTTATTGCAGTTCACAGAGCAGCAGCGACAACAAAATAAAGAAGTTGAGAGTTCGAAATAAATCTTCTCCGCCATTTTTTGAGACTCGCTGTATTCTTATCACAGAGCTTCTTTTTTTACTTTTTTTTTTTTTTTCTCACGCATGGATTCCGAACATCAAAAAGTGGTCGATATGTAATATAAAATGGATATTTCACCCCAAAAAAAACGAGTTCTCTCTCAAAAGAAGGTGCTTTATAAAGTGGAAAGACCATATGAAAAAAAAGAAAAACATCAACTCGAAATCGAAATACGCTCTGCTCTGTTCGTAGGACATCATTGAACGTGACATTCCACTGAGTGAGTTCCTGTCTAACTTAAAGGGAGTCCGAATGAAGAAAAAAATCACATTTTTACTTTTTTTTTGTTAATTATTTTTCTTCTGAATCTCCTCTCTTTACTTAAAATATTTTATTTTCGAACATGATTCAACCATTTTCCCCGGAATCGGTGGCGACGTGCGATTTTGCGTTGGAAATGTCCACTTGTATGCATTTAGAGTTTTGAATAATACTGTTTATCACCCATAGACAACACTTCCATTTGCTTAAAGCAGTCATGACTTCAATCAAGCCAACTTTTAGGGATCTGGTCGATCCTCTACTTCTTCAAAATTGTGTAAAAGACAAAACGCAAAATCCTAATGAATCGCTACAGTAATATGGTCCGTCTTTCCTAAAAGAGCATTTGTTAGGCTCCTCCAGACCCTAGCAGTTTGTATATTCAATGATGGTCTGATAAATACAGTTAAAATTATGGAGGAACTAGGTATGCCCCCCCCCCTTGCGGGGGGGGGGGGTACTGACATGGCTCTAGCCCTGGGGCCCGGAACAGTAGCTCTCATCATTTTTCCACGCTATAAATTAACTACGAAGGGGCCCGTGAAAAGTCTGACCGGGGGCCCCGCAAAAGATCCCAGCCTAGGGGCCCCACTCCAGGATGTGGAACTAGGCCTGTGTCGCCTGGGAAGAATCTGGTTGCTGCAATGCAAATGCATGAAAAAATGCGACTCCGAAAAGCCTAAAAAGCCGCGAGTGAAGGAGGATTCTTGGTTAAAAGAAAATAGAAGGCATGTTTGAATAGCAGGAGGATCCTGACAACCATAGGTGGAGATAGACTTGGAAGTCTGGGGGAGGGCACGGTCATTATTGCTGGGAGGGGCACGATGATGATGTCAATTCATCTATACATATATGCATTAGATGAGTCGACTTCACCTTTGATGCTGGGGGGCGGCAATGCCCCCCTCCACGCAAACCCCGTATCTCCGCCCATGCTGTCATCCCTTCATATATAGTGCTGGGAATTACTGAAACTTCATTTCAACTTTAATGAATTTTCAATCTAAATTTCCCGAAAGTCGTGTTTTTTAAATTTTAAAGCTAGTGTCGTGAAATTTTTACTGTGTGTTTATCATGCCATAAACTAGTTTTTTGACGTAGGGATTTGGCAATATATTCATTTTTGAGCCTGAAACGAAAAAAATTATATCATTATTTTTAACAAAAAAAGATTAAAAATAAAAAAAAATTGGTGTAAAAAAACCAATTACAAAAAGAAAACCCAAGCCCCCGTGTCTTGAACTAAAGACAAAGTCAATTCAGAAGATAGAAAAAATTTCTAATAAAAGCTCTAAATAAAGGCTCTGTTGTCTTACATAGAACTCAAGAAAAATTACATATAATTAACATATGTAAGATAATGAAGATAGTAACATTCGGACACCCCTTAAGGAACTTTGATTTCATTTTGATATTGAAATACACGAACTCTCCAAAGTGCTAAGTAGAACTCTAGTGACTTTCTTTAAACTAATACGCATTGGCGTACGCAGGGAAGAACCGATATTATAGTGTTATTTTGCAGGCAAAAACGTATACCCCATACATGGTCAACCCTTGGCCCTAAGAGAGTCATATGATGTGGCCCATGACCTGAAACCTAATTTTGTTAAAACAAAGAGGCACATTGCCAGATTTCTTAAGTGACCCGCAGTGAATTTCCACCGCACTCAAGTGGCCCGTGGCATTTTCTCAGATTTACAGATCACTCAAGTAGTTCGGGGCACATTGACAGATCGCTCAAGTAGCCCGCGGCACATTTGCAGATCATCCAAGTGGCCCACGGTACATTTGTAGATTACCAAAAGGACCCGCGGCAGATTTACAGATCATTTAATTGGCCCGTTCACAGTTCCAGATCACTTTCGTGACCCGCGGCGCATCTTCATGTCATTTAAGTGACCCAGAGTACAGTTATATCACCCAAATGGCCCGTGTCACATTCCCGATCGCTTAAATGAACCACGGTATATTTACAGATCACAGCGGCACAGCTCCAGAGTAATTAGATTACCCGTACAATTACAGACGACACGACTACAGATCACTCAAATGAACCCGTGACACATTTACAGATCGCGGGAGTGACTCACGGCACACAATTCTAGATCCACCTAAAACTGCTACCCCCTAAATTTTTCATATCGGAGCAGTTGCCCCCCACTGGCCCCACTCTAGTTAGGGCCCTTCCTATGCTAACATGTTAAGTATATGGCTTCCCCCACCCGTTGTGTTTTCAATACTGAGGATATTCAGAAATCACCAACGCGAATAAGGCAAATACACGGAAATTCCCATATTCCGTGTGTTAACATTTTAATGTTCCGTGTATTTTTGCCGTATTCGTTGTTTAATTTCTGAGTATTATTGGGCAAAGTTTATTCACTCTTCTTCGGACATTGGCCAGTTGGATATTACACGAAATTGACTAATTCGCGAGCTGACCAATTTCGGGCTTTGGAAGTAACGTATACAGGTTGAGCCTCACAAGGGTGCCATCAATTTTGCGACAGTGGGGGCCAGTCCGTTGATTTGAAAACCTGTTTCGGGCCACTTGATAAATCTCGAACAGGTTACTTAAGTGATCAGTGAATGTGTAGCTTTGGTGATCCGTAAATGTGACGCTGCCAATTTGAGTGATCGGGAACTGTGCCGCAGGTCACTCAAGTGAACTGGGAATTTGCTGCGGCTATCTGTAAATATGCCACGGGTCACTAAAGTGATCTGTGAATGTGTCGTGGGACACTTGAATGATCTGAAAATGGACAGCGGGTCACTTGAATGATTTGAAAATGTGCAGCGAGTAACTTGGGTGATCTGGGAATGTACCACAGTGATCTGTTCATATACCACAGGTCACCTGAGTGATTTGCGAATGTGTCGTGAGACACTCAGGTGATCAGAAAATGTGCCGTGGGACACTCGGGTGATCAGAAAATGTGCCGTGAGACACTCAGGTGATCAGAAAAAGTGCCGTGAGACACTCAGGTGATCTGAAAATGTGTCGTAGCCACTTGAGTGATCTGGAACTATGTCGTGGGTGACTTAAGGAGATCTGTAAATGTGCCGCAGTATACTTATGTGATGTGGAACTGCACCGCGGGTCACTTATGTGATGTGGAACTGCACCGCGGGTCGCTCAAGTGATGTGGAACTTCACCGCGGGGCACTTAAGTAACATGGAAATATGCCGTTTGATTCATTTTTATAAAATTAGGTTTGAGGCAACGGGCCACGTCGAATTACTCCGATGACCACATTTGGCCAGAGAACCACAGGTTGAGCATGTATATTTGATATACAAAACACTCTGTGCGCGTAACACACATATAAAAGATATTTGAGAATTCATTGCTATAATTTATCTATAACATCTATATAGAAAACAACAACCGTCTTCAGTTCTGAAGAAATTATTCGCACCGATATGCGGGAAAATCTCCCAGATATCGTTAATTATTCCTCCGAAATAATGCATGCATAATTTCGCTGACATTTTACATAAATGATGATGATAATCCGAGGCGTTTATTTCGCCGAAAATTCGAGCTTCCCCCGTTAAATAAATTTCGAAATATTTCTCAAGTTATATTCAGATTTCGTAAACACTTCAGGAAACGTCAACAGACTTCAAAGATCATTTTTAAGATGAATCTGTAATTAGTAATAATTAACTCGGCAAACAAATGCACATAGAGAGAGAGATGAGATGAGTCTGAGAAATTCCAAATAACGCATTTCTGGCATTCAAAATGCCAAACTAAAATGTCATATATTACGTATTTTAATATTTTGGAGAGAATTATTTTGTGTGAGAGCATATTCAAATATTAGCGTCGCATATAATCGTTGTACAAATGGAGCAATAAAATAAAATTAGTCTTATATTCTGATAAAAAACCACATTATCATGATTGAAAATAATGATGATAAATGTGATTTGATTAATTTTTCTTTTATGGAATTTAGTTTCCAAAAAAAAGTGCTTTTGAAAATAGTTTTCAACAACTATTTAGTTGTTGAAACCTTATCTTCGGGAATTAGTTTCAGATTTCTTTTTTATTTACAAATTCTTTTCAGCTAAAGATAGAAATATGAAGATATTTTAAAAAAAACATTTCTCGGGAATAAAAAACGTATTTAAAGGTAAAAAATTACGTATAAAAGAGATGTAGAAAATGAATGATATATATATGTGAAGTATGAATTCAATAGATATGTATACAAAGGTAAAATAACCTAGTTTTTAAAATAGGAATAAATAAGAAAATATTGAGGGGAAAAAAAACATGAAAAGATCATGAAAACGATTTATGATTTTCAAATTTTTCGAGTAATATCGAATTTCTTTTATAAGAATACACGGGAAGAATTTTTTTTGAAGATATATGAAATGTTCAAATATATATTTTAAAGTGGGTGGTATTTCAATTTATTGAGACGTCTCGAAGGTTCTGAACGTTGTTGTTCGGTAGACGTTTTAGCCGCTGATGAGTCGTTCTGGTCACATTTAATGGCATCAAGGGGACGTTGAAAGTCCGCTGATGTGTTCAGTCTGGTATTTATCGTAGTTGGTACATTTAAAATAATTTTATACTGTTATAAGTAATGTTAGAGGGTTTCGATACGTCTAATCAGAAGCTGTATTTTAGGATTTACGTGATGTAATTATATTGTTTAACTCTTACTGCGGCAATCCCGAGATATCTCGTCAAACTTGATCTGCTTCATTTTGGTCACCCCAAAATATCTTGGGCTCTTAACAAGCTTTTATTTCCAATGTGGCAGTTATAATGCGGACCAGGAAATGTTTAAAAACCGCTTAAAGGGTTAAAAAACGAAAGGAATGCTGTTCAGACAATTTATGAATATATGGCATGATGTCGCTCTCTTCACTTGTTTAGTCAAGATCCACCCGAAACTTGGCAGAGATTCAAAATACAATAGAACTTAGTTAATTCGAACTTTCACATGCATTTTTTTTCGAATATTTTGGATAATTAATACATAAATTTTCAAAATTTGCTCTTATTTTCAATATTTTATGTACAATATAGTCTATCGGGAGTGGCCCTATGGAAATCATTCACTGAAAAGGAAGGGAGCTAATTTTCTCTAAAAAAGGTTGGGAACCTTCGCCCATTGTTTCCAGTGTCAGTATGATGATGTCAATTTCTTTTACGTTATCCACACGAGCGTAAAGGAATGTTTTAAGAACCAACACTATAAATCTTCTGTGTCCCAGGAACGAATTAATCCATTTAACATTGATTCCAATGGAAAAAATTATTTCGATTTGCGAACAATTTGATTTACGGACGGACTCCAGGAACGAATCAAGTTCGTAAACCGAAGGTTGACGGCACCGACACATATGGAAAATTAAGGGTTTCAGGCTTTGTATGAAAATCAGAGTAAATGTCAATTTCGATATGATGATGTGGTCAGTGATAGTTCCGTTCGAAATTCGATACACTTCATATCAACGATTTTTATGTTCCATCTAGAGCGAAATGCACTTTTCACGGAGATAAATTTAGCCGGAAGAAAGATAGAGAGAGAGAGTGTGTCCTACACATATATACAGCACTGGCACAATCTCTTCATCTTAAGCCTAGTTGCAATCCTGAAGCTCCCGTCAATGTACAAGGAATCTCTAATTGGGTTATACGAGCTCCAATTAACGCCAGTAATTGCACTCGGGCGTAATTTTAGCTACGGCTTGTCCCGACCTTCCTCTCTCTCTCTCTCTCTGGACTTCCTCTCTCAGTCTCCTATGGTGGAAAGCTTTCTGGTAGTCTTTGCTTGATTTTCCGCGCGCACAGCAAACGTTGGTTGGGTTGTTGAAGATGAATTTGCCTACAGCGGAACCCCCCTTTTCCAACATATAACAACAACGGCTACTACTACTACTACTACTGTTTGCAGGCTCGAGCTTACTACCGCTAGCCAGCCAGAATAGCGGGCGCCAACGTTTTCGATTAAATTACGCACAGTCCTCTCCGCAACCGTGGAAGAGATTTTTATGGACCGTTTCCGCCTACAGCATTTACATATAAATATTGCCTCAGTCTATTGAATAATGAGAAATACACGTATATGGCAGGGAAAAAAATACATATCCTGATATCTGCCATAAATTACCGCATTTTAACGTGTATAAGGAAACCCCACCCCCGCCCGATTTTTTTTCTTAAAAAAAGTCTTCATCAAAGATATTTTTTATTTCACGACACAGTATTAAAAAATGCAGTCCACTCCGCTTAATGTGATCACATCGGGGGGAATCGGGGTTTCTGATAACAATAACCTAATAAGAACTATATACGAAAATAGTCCCGTTTACAAGTACGGTGACCATACATCCCGTTTGGTCGAACGGAATGTATGCTAAACGGGTATTGGTAGAACACACGCACACGGGACAACTGTTTTTCCTTTCCCACATTATTGGTTGCAAAATTTTCCATATATATATATCTCTCTCTCTCTCTCTCTCTCTCGTCCCGTTTCTTTTTCTCTTCTATTCCAAAACGGGACTTTTCTTTTCCCCACGAGCCAAAATCTCCTTGAGAAAGTCTCCCGGGAAAAAAATTTTAATCTGGTTATCTCTGAAAGACACTGATGAGCTGAAGGAAAGGGCTTTCTTACGTTGTGTATGTGTGTTCCACGCTTACATGGGAAAACAGCAAATATTACGGACTGATTACCATATTAAGTACACGGAAATGTTTGTCAACAGGGTCGGAAGAGAACATCTTCTAGCCTCCTACATAGTCTTGCAGCCTGATAACGATAACTTACAGGGGGAAACAAATAAATTTGGCTAAACCTTATCTTCGGCATACACAAAAAAAAAAACTCCCGACGGAAATAAATTGACAACATAAACCAAAATCCTGATAATTATAAACGAATTTTTTCCCATGTTATGACATCCCGTTCCGTCCTTTGCAGAAGTGATAACAATATCCAAATGATAATATTATCTGTGATTTTTTTCTCTCAATGAGTGGCGCCGACTGTATTTGCTATCCATCGTTGAACCATTAAAATCTGCATCACTCTCACCTGATAAATCACAATCAGCTGCAGTGGAAGTTGGTTACTTCGAACCTGAAGATGATAGCAAAAATGTTCGAATTATGAAATCCATCAATACAGGATAACTATTTATTTTTTTCACTAAAAAATGAAAAACATTTAACAACTATAAAAATGTATTTAATGCTATCACTTACTGCCTTGTTTCCTCGTTGTAGCAACTAGTGTTTGTATAAAAATGTAAACGATCATGATAAATGGTTTCATTTGTAAATTTGTAATTTTCTTTTTTCTTGTTTTCTGTTCTTTTGGATGCTCTTAAACATTGTGAAAAATCTCAAAATAGATTTCAAGAACGAAAGTTGCAATTTTCGAGCTTCAACTGCATTATATTTTCTAAAATGTACGTAGCTTCGGCAATTGTTGGAATAAGGATTTCTATTGCCTGCTTAGATTCATTTTCGTCCTGTTCATGAAAATATTCTCTCTCCCTCTCTCAACATGACTTCATTCTTTACTTCAGTGGTCCTCAACCTTTGCAAGCCCACGGCCCGGTTGATTTCTCTTTTGCGAGTGGAAGGCCTAATCATACACACGACTGATGGGAAATAAATGGGTAAAAACGAAACTGTAAACCACTCACGGCCCGGTTTGACTGATGTCAGAGCCAAGTAACGGGCCGCGGCCCGACGGTTGAGAAACACTGCTCTACTTCACCAATATCTTCACCATAAGTCCACCTCAGTTTTTTTTCCAGATTTTGACTAAAGATATGAATAGGGTGGCTAGAGATGTCCCGGTTTCCCAGTGCGAAAATAATCTCGGATTCCTTCGTAGAAAGAATTATTATCGATAATTGGTTATATTATTCAAAATATTCTGAATATTTTCATGGTTTTAGAGCAGCCCACTTGTTTCGTTGTACAAAACTATTTTTCAATTCACATTTTCTATTAGGCTTTGCCCAAACTCGAACACTATTCATAGCGTAGTATCTTTTTATTCGTCTCAACAATATAACTTTTATAATAAATTTTATACCTTTCGGGCTGCTATGCCGTGTTCCAAGCTTCTTTGAAGCAAACGTTTCGTCCACTACTGTGGTGGACATCTCCGGTGCTGTTTTTGTCTTCAGTGGACTAAACTGCAGCTTCAAAGAAGCTTGGAACACGGCATAACAGCCCGAAAGGCATGGCCCCCACAAAGGGGGGGGGCTGACAGGGCTCAAGCCCTAGGGCCCGGGATGGTTCTCATCATTTTTATGTTTTTTCACGCTATAAATTAACTACAGAAGGGGCCCGTGAAAAGTCTGACCGGGGGGCCCCCGCAAAAGACCCCAGCAGAGGAGTCCCGCTCCAGGATGTGGGGGGGCCATGCCGAAAGGTATGGAATTTATTACAAACTCCGGCCGTGGAAGCCTACCTTCTTTTATCCATATAACTTTATGCCCATACAATGTAATTACAAAATATTTCCATCGTACTGTAGGTTTGCAATTCGAGACTGAACTAAAAAAAACCATACAAGACCAACACCTCCTATAGATTAGATATTTACCGTGGATGTTGTATGCGTGTGACAAGGATCAGGCTTCACATCACCAATACGAAATTTTACCTATTGCCGTGCAATTCGTCATTGTATTTTCTCTCTGAGAAATATTTTTCAAGATGTTACGGTTTTTACCAAGAAATTCGTTCATGTCTCGGTTTTTCAGTTGCATGATCTGGCCACCTTAGGTATAGACCTTGTTTGGACATGGTAAAAATATGTTGCTAAGCTACATTGATACCCACAGAAAAAAACAATAATGCTGCATAGACATGAATCTTAGAAGAGAAATATACGTTCAGTATAAATAACATAAAAAAGGGTCCATTCAATTATTACGTAAGCAGATTTTCAGCCATTTTCCGAAGTCAGCAAATCCGAAACCCCCCTCTCCCCTCGATGCTGACGGGAATACTTGAATGACCCCAAAGATTTTTTCCAAAAAAAAAGTATTTCCCATCCTAGAAAGCAACAAACGTCACGGCAGGTGCTTTTGCTTCATAGAAGGACGGAAATAAAAACGATAGGTAAAGTAAATTTTGATGTGAGGAGGGGGAAGCAAATATCAGCTCACAATCGGAAAAAAAAATTCTTCGTGAAAATTAGGTGGCAATTTGTGAAGGTTTCGCAGTTTAAAATGTGGTAGTTATAATGCGGATCAGGAAAATTTTCAAAACCACTCAAAGGGTTAAATACATTTTACCAACAAGTGGCTGGGTCTTCTTCATCATTCTTCCGTCTGCGGACACATGATTACTAATGATTACTACACACACATACAAGCTTTCATATTTCCTGAGTAATAATATCTGCCAATGAAGTAAACGGTAAAACTCCAGCTGCCCGTGGAAGACAAAAGCCAGTGTGGGACTGATAAGTAAAGCATTGCTACTCACAGCCATATAAAAAATAAAAGAATTTCAGGTTGTAATTTTTCTAAAAATTTTCATGCTATATTTTATAAAAGATCAGTAATTCACGGAATAAAAAACTACATATATATAGAGATGAAAAGTTTGTCAGGAATTCAGAGAAAAGGAACATGTTACTAAAAGGGCATATCTGAATCGAACTTTGAATGGGGAAAATCTAATTAAACAGATAATTTTTCAACATTACATTGAATTGGAGGGGCGCAGTAGCCCAGGTCGATAAGATACTCGCCTGAAGTACCAAAGGATGTTTGGAGGTGTCGCGAGTTCGATACCCTGTTCGTCCTTGTCACAAAACTTTCCTGACACAGGGGTACAACAAAAAACGGCGACTTGACCGCAGGGAGTCCCCACCGAGGGGTTAGTGCACTAATCTCTCGATGAGTATAAAAAACAAGCCTGCCGTTCTGAATCGGCAATAAATTGTAGGTCCTGGGGTCTAGTTAGCCCTCGTGTGCAGAAAATGATCGTGGTGCGACTAAAATGATCAAATGATTGAATTGGAAATTCAAGGGGAATTACCAAAAATTTGAATCAACCAAGTTCGAATTAGGCCGGGATTACACAATGAAAGTTTGACAAAAGATCTTTTACAAAACTTAAAAAAAAAAACAACCAATTAATTAGCCTATTACCTATGGGGTTGAATTTTTCAAGTTTGTGGAAGAACTTTCATAAAACTTTTATAGTGTAATTCCGGTGTTAGAGGTACTTTTGTCCATAAAGAATAAACGGGTAAAAATGAAATTTCATCAGCAAAAATATTCCTTTTCGAAAATATTGAAAAATTAATAGCAGTACAGCATTATATTACATAACTCATTGAACTGGAGGTCCTGTTGCCACCTATCAAATAAAAACATAAGTGATGATTCTTCAATGAAAATTGGTGATCAGTTTTCGATTAATATGCCATAAAACCAAAAAAATATATAGGACGATATTGAAAATTATTTTAATGAACAATAATATTTGTTAAATTATTATGTTGGCCTCGAAATTTCAACAGTTGTTTTTGTATGGTAAATTAACGGAAGTAATACCAGCAGAGAGTCCTCCTCAGTATTTTTTAATTGTGATCAACAAACCAAGAAGGACTTATAAGTCTGAGGGATTTACTTACATTATTTTACAACACAAAATTTAAGCTGTTTAAATTCTGAGACAAACTCAGTAATTTAATTGATATAATTGCTTATAGAATATATTTGTCAATTTTCATATCATATTGTATTTCTTATGGTGTATATTAATCGAAAACCGATCACCAACTTCAATCGAAGAACTGAAATAGCAGCTGTGTTTTTATTTGATAGGGAGCAACAGTTCAATGAATGATGGGTTTTTTTTTCATGCAATAGAATACCGTATTGTCTAGTTATTTTCAATATTTTATGATCCATCCCTGGTACACAGCAGAATAAAAGAAAACATTATTCTGCTTAGCAGGTTTTTTAAGCTAGCGGATATTTAGTAGTTTCTATATTTCGTAGATGGCAGAAGGGGTTCCAATGTGTGCAACGATATTATTTATTATTTACGTACTCGATATGCGAGAGAAAGCGTTGAAGTAGGGGGTCATCAGAATTTTTTTTTTTCTTAACATGGACATGAGGACGCATGTGCACGCATCTTCGGTTATGTTCTTTGCATATGTTTACAACAGATGGCGCCACTATGCTAACGATCAACAACAATCGTTTTACAACCAAAACAGAACCACTTCCCGATGTGTATACATTTTTACAAAGGTTACTTTCAACGGAGGGTGTTAATATGATATCATGCATTGTTTCGCCCATTTTCTTTGTTTATGAACAAAGAAAAAACAAATTTTGTAAGGAGATATTGTCTGATTCTATAATAAATAACTGAAGGGCCGTCTTAACGCACGGGCCCACCAGGCACGAGCCGGGGGGGGGGGCCTTCTCGGGTGCATGGAGGCACTCCACAATGATGGGATTAGGTGCCACCTGAGCAATGCCTCATTTTTCTGAGCGGAAATTCAAGCAACTACATAATTTTAGAACCTTCCGATCAGGGCTTTGGGATCCTTCCGGAGGCGGAATTATTGATTTAGCACCTGGGAGCTATATAAATTTGGCTGCCCTTCACCATGGGCAGAGATACGGGGGTGCGTGCCCCCCCCCCTTCCCAGAGTCAAAGGTGGAGTCCAGTGATCTAATGTATATACATACACATGAATTGACATCATCATCATCGTGCCCCCCAGACTTCCAAGTCTCTCTCCGCCTATGCCCTTCACCCATTCTAGTCTAATTTCCCTGAGTACTCATTCCTCTCAAAATTAGCCACGTTGGACTATAGTCTGATTACTTCCCTCTCTCCCTTCCCTCACACTGTAAATATGCAAGTCTAAGTGTCTCTATGTGTCTAAGTGTCCACGTGTCTAAGTGCCTAGGTATCTATGTGTCTAAGTGCCTAGGTATCTATGTGTCTAAGTGCCTAAATATCTATGTGATAAGTGCGTAGGTATCTATGTGTCCAAGTGTCGATGTGCCTAAGTGTTGTAAATACTCTAAAAACTTCCACAACAGTTTGCAGCAATTCTTTTTTTACTCGCTACTTACTCTACCATACCGCGGCTGAGTTTTGCTTCATAAATACAAAACCACCAAAATCATTTATTGATGAAGCATAAAGTGCAAAAAATTGAGGAATCCAATTGAATTTTTCAATCTTTTTTCCCCCCACGTGACGTAGATGGATGTTGCTGAGCCCAAATATCTTTGGTTGATTGGCTGCTGCATCTTTCGCCGAATATAATTTATTTTTTAATAGTGCATATTAGAGAAAAAAAAAATTGGCCATTTTTAAGGTTCAGAATTAATTAACGGATATCTCGCGAAAACATACAAGTGCGTACAAAATTTTTTCACGCCGAGATGCCTTTCCTTAAAGAACTCCCACGAGAAAAAAGATGAAAAAAAAAAAGGAAAATGCAAAAATCTTTGAAAAAAATTTTTTTTTGAGTTATTCAAAAGATTTCTTTCCCTTAGAAAAATTTCCTTTTTAAAAAAAAACAACTTCTTTTCTTTTCAATTTTTGTTACCATGTAAAATAATTAAATGTTACTCTGTAAAAATTTGCAAAATATATATTTTTTTGTTTTCCTTTCTTCTCCCAATAAAAATTCCTCTGAAGTTTACAGGAATTTGTGAAAAATGTTCCCCCCCCCCCTTTTGTTATTACTTGAAATTTTTTCTTTTACTTTTTAGTATATCTTTCTACTTCATTGACCTTTTCCGATTCGAACAAAAATTAATTTTAAAAAATGAATGAATTGGTGTACTTATAATTATTATTTAGATTCTGAATGTTAAGTACGATGTGTCTTTTTGGTATGTATCGATTCCTCTTCAAAGTTATTTAAAGGAACTAGAAAGAAAGGTATATCAAGTACTCCTTTTCATTCAATACTTTTATTCATAGTACTCTTAATTCTATGTTTCATAAGTACTATACAGCCAAAAAAAATTTAAAAAATTATAAAAAATAACCGTTTTTTTGTATAATATCTTATCTTGGAAATCATGCTCCGCCAAATAGTACTTAATGCAAAAATATGTATTAAATATTTAAGGGCATCAACTACTTCAATCTAGAACATCATCTTGGCAACATCTTGGCATTGGATAATATCCAATTATCCACGTACCAATAATTTTTATGTTCATCATCTCAGCATGTTAAGACAGCTCTCCTTAATGTTTTTTACATACAGCTTTTCTGTTTATTTAGCAAACCCGAAAAGTATTTACTTCCTTTTCGAATTCTTTACTTTTCTGATACATACTTGTTTGTTTTTTAATTTTTATGTACAGTGAGTATTGGCATACGGCCAATTGGTTTTCAGGAAAAAGAGTGAGAGAGCTATACACACGCAACACTCTCTTATTTTCATTCTGTTGTGAAAGACAATAAATTATTCCTCAGGAAAGCTAAGTAATTGTTTAATATTTTTATTTTATTTTCGCTCCCAAATATTTAGTTATGTAGGGCTGAATGGATAAATTGAAATAAGAAAAAAGGAAGGTTCGAAAACGTGGCATGAAATGAGAAAGAAAAGCATATTTTATTCTTAAATATTCTTTTCGGAAAGAATCGGGGACTTGTGAATGGGAAATCTCGGTATCAAATGTCCCGTTAAGTTCACTTTCTTACGTAATCGGAGTACAGGGCGTCTCATAAATTCGTAAATAGTTTGAAAATTCATATAAATTGGAGGAATTTTCATATGGTGTGTTCCTTTGCTCCAGATAAATTTCAACACGAATGCCGTTGTAACGTTTGCGGAGCGGCCGTTTCATGTTAGACCATGCATTCTTTGATGACAATTATTTGTTTTGGTGTGTACTATCACCTTTTAAAGTTTTTCTCATCTTTTCTGAATCACCCTGCATATTAAATATGTTCAAGTAGTTCATGGTATCTATTATACCGAGATGTGTTGTAGTCGAAAGAATAACTGCAATAAGTGACCAGTCGGAAGTAATACTTCCAAATATACAGTGTCATTCAATTGCGCTCAACGAAATTTCGTTTATTCAAGATGTGGCTCAAATTACTTTCTTTGAGCTTGCAATGAAAATATGAACGTCACTGAAGAATTTTTAGAAGTCTTCTCTGTTCACGAAATCACAAACAACAGGAACAGATATTTCTGATGTCGTGGCAAAATGTATCAAATTACGCATTTTACTTCCTGTTAACAAACTCGTAGCAGTGAGAAAGACTGGTACGTCAGCAATGGCTGGCAAAAATTAACATTTTGCTTCAAGACTTACAACAAAATTAAAGTAAATGTATTCAGAAAATTCCTGAATTGTAATTTTTTTCATTGAGTGATTTTTTTGGCAGGGTTTTTTACTGTAAAGAGTTAGAAGTGAGCAGCAGCAGCGCTCTCGAGCCTGTGACAAACACTTTGAAATTCACCTGATCCAGAGGCCTCAAGCAACGCTTTTACCTCTTGATTTCATAAAGAGGAGCTGGAGAGAATATTCGACTGGTGCTCTCAATACAAAGAAATATGTTTGTTATTTTGTCATAAAGTTCTAAAAAACATTTTGTTTTTACTTTGAAACGAGATAAAAACTGTTCCTAGAAATGAAACATGAAGGTATTTTGTGTTTCACAATGATAAGACACGAGTGGGATATTTAATTAATATTAAAGGACATTTGAACAACTTCAATATCCAATTTTAAAGGAAAGATCAGCTAATAACACACATTTTTCGGGTGAGGACAAGTTTAAATGGGAATTGGATTTGTTCAAAATACATTCAGAAGAGAATATTCTCAATTATTTTTCTCTATATGTCAACAGTTGATGAATAAAAATCTTGGTTGGTAGATAGGTAGAATTAATTTTATGGCTTATTTATAATTCTTTCACTTTCCTTCGATTCCTATTGGACAAATTTTTAAACTTTTTTAATTACTAATTATGAATTAGTATTATTTATTAACAAGTTTTAATTACTATTTAAAACTTTTTCTAATAATTAGCGGCCCACTTCAGGGTCGATTTTGTAGATGGTAGCATGCTTGCCAGGTTGGCAAGATGGCCTGGTTCGAGTCCAGGCGGAGACCGGGATGATTTTTCTTTCCGAGTTCACCTCGGCATAACATCCAGAAAATATCTGTGTCCTTGTGTTGGACTGAGAAAAAAAGCCGTCTATTCCTCTCAACTTCACCAATAGGCCAACCAGCCGCTTTTATTTCAGTTTGTAGTCTGCGCTAACGAAGAGTGGGCTATTTTAGCGTTGAAACGGCTGTCTGGTGCTTAATTTTTGGTATTTCAAGCTAATATCATTGGTCTTCATCTTTCTTTACTAATATTGCTTTATCCACCAATATCAACATAAGAATGAAAACCTTACGCAATCGCTGGTAACAGGAAAATTCAGAAATGAGCTGTTAATCTTACACTCTGCATTTTATAGAACTCTGATTTGCATATTTCCAGTGATTTTCTTTCGTGCAGCACCATCGACAAAAATTTAAACTTTTTTTTTTTGTGCTAAAAAAACCTCCTTTCCGAGAATAACTTTTTCCTAATCCCCATTCAAGTATAAAAATTCGTACAATTTTTATGAATTTTTAACTATTTGCAAATTTATGAGACGCTATGTATTTATGAGAAAAAAAATGAAATTATCGTAGACATATCATGCAACAAAAAATCATAAGTTGCTAATTTTTTCAAAAATTGGATTCATAAAATAACAAATATTTCCTTCGTAGACGTCGAATTACTTAAAAAAAGACACGGTTCCGAGAATTCCATCCCATGTAAATAGAAAGAACTGTTTCTCATTAATTTTAAATAGAATAGCGTGTAAATTTAAATGCATCTCATTCCGGCAAACCTAATATAAAACGAGATTTATACGCTCAAACGCAACGCTCGTCTTCATCATGATCATGAGCGTACAAAGATGAGGTTGGCTCAGATGGTTTCGTGGAAATCTCATTCAACTTCTTAAATCCTTTCGGAAGATCAGGTTCTGCTGGTAAAGATATTAGGCGATCCGTAAAATCACCACCGTCATCATCATAATAATCTTCGCTGACGTTTCTCAATGGGCCCTGGCTAATTAATTTCAACTAATAGCCGCCCGCGCAAAGGATCGTCGATTGAAAGAACGTTCCTTCAAGAATATAGGTGAGATTTACTCCGAATTGTGTGCAGTGTTTTCAGTTTCCACCATAATAAATCTAATTAGTTTTCGAAACAAAGCGTGAAAATTGTATTTACGCAATCTCTTTCCCAGTGGTGTATTCACAAAATTAACCGCAATTCCGATCATCGAGGTTGAAAAAAAAAAAATCACTATTTTCGTGCAGCAATGAATTCGGATAGTCATTCATGGAAATGATGATGCGAACACTATATATTACTGGAAAATATACAGTGTTAAATAATTCACAAATACTATCGCGGCAATTATTTTCTCTGATTACGTCGTCATTATCATATGAAAATTTCTATTCTCATATATGATTTCATGCAATTATTTCCTTTCATATAGACTGGGACGTATTCACAGATCCAATGCTATTATACTCGTGGCATACTCTGTGGAACACGGGGAGTTGTTTCTGAAGGACCCAAATAAAAAAATGCTATTATACATGCTGCAATGTAAATTCGACTCACAAAATATTTGTACACACGCACGAAAAATTTTCGGTATTTAAATATAAATTTCAATAAAAAAAATCTCAATTGTATATACATATATATAATAAAAATTCTGTGCATTGTGTACAAAAGGAACTTCAGTATAAATAGAGAGCATACCGTATTTACTCGCATATAAGGTAAACATCATACGCCCGACCCATCCATTAGGATATACGGTCAAGGATTACTCGTCAAGGATTACGGTCAAGGATACGGTTAGGATTACTCGCATATAAGACGAGGTATGAATTTAGAGAGCAAACTAAACTATATATTTATTAATATTCAACCTCCTTATTTCGTTTTTATACAGATAATGGCATAAGATTTTTAGAGTGAGACGACGCAAGTGCAGGATGACGTAAGTCGGGGTCGAGGTACTATTGTGTAGAAGATTTATAAATAAATGATAGTGGGGAAGGGACTTAGAATGGTGTTACAAAGTACTGAGGTTTTTTTTTCAAACCGAGCACAACTCAGGTCTATCGCCATGAGTAATTTACTACTTAGTGAGTTGTGCGGGAAGTGTGTGTGTGTACCAAACAGTCCGATTGCGTATCTAGTGTTGTGAATGATTTTTCAGTACTGCCATCTATATTTCAGAAGCGAAGTGAGTGAAGTATAATGCTGAATACTTGTACTGTTTCGCTCTGTGGCGAGACTTTTTTGAAGGGAAGATCTCGGCTCACGTTTGCTCCTCGAAGTTAGGAATCACAGAAAACCTACTTCATCCGACCACCAGTGTGGTGGGGCTCGAACCCGGGTCCTCACGATGAGAATCCGTCACTATGGACCACTCGACCACCACCGCGTATAAACTACTGCGGTTGCTTGAGCACCGACTTCACCCACGGCTCTGACAACACAGTTGGGTTCCAGCTGGGCACTGAATCAAAAAAGGTGGCCCCAAAGTATTGAAAATTTTCACAAATTCTGAAATTATGTCTTTCATAAATTCTGAATTTCCATTGATTCTGGAACTATTTCTTCGATTATTTTATTTATTAATGTTTTCGGTTCTTTTATGAATTAATTGTCATTTATATTTTACTCCTTGATTCTAACATTATTTTTTCCAACAATATTGAATTTTCAATAAATCCCGAATTATCATTTTTAATCAATCAAAATTACCATTGGTTCTGGAATTATTTCTTGACTTGATTTTTTATTCATTTTTTTCTCCTGTCTTTTAGTGACAATTTCGCATAGAGGGTGACCTAGGTTTTTGAAGCAGCAAAAACTGAATGAAAACCCATCCTATACACGAATAAATACAATGCATAAAAGAAATCACAAATTTATAATCACAAGGGGTGCCCACAAGATAAATTGAGACAGTATTTCATACAAAAAGGAATATACAGTATTACATACAAAAATTGAAAATTACTTTCACGAGTTTGTGGGGAATATATTCGGGATTTTTTTTTTTTTTCAAATAATTCAGTTTTTCTCAAATTCTTCAATATACGCATTGAACATTTCAGGGGTTTGGATCACAAGGTTTATAAAACACAAGTACTTAACATTTCAGTTATACCTTTAGTGCTTTAGACTCAGTTATACCTTTAGTGCTTTAGACTCAGTTATACCTCTAGTGCATTTACTCAAGAAAATTGAACATACATGCTATAAACTCATAAAAATTCGGTTTGAAAATTTCAGATTTCTATCATTATTACCTTTTGAAACGGAATAATAATTTTAAAAAAATTGTATTCCACATTACCTCTTCCCCCTCCTCTCCCTCTCTCTCTCTCTCTCTCTCTGCACTTCGTATGTTATTTTAAGTCGTGTAACTTGTTGTCCAACTGATACGTAAATATTTGAAAATTTAGAAGCCCTGCTTCAAATGGAAATTACCTAGTTACATGGTGAATACAGTACATTACAAATTACATCACCGCTGGGAAATATATTTTCACCTAGTAAAACACTCAGGTGTTGTGCTCTAAACCGCTGTTAATAAACTAATACTTTTTAAAATCTAAAATTTTAGATATTAATTATTTAATTATGTAATATGCAATATTTAAAAAAAATATTGAATTTTTCAAAAATTCGCAATTGGGAGAAGAAATTTTTGTCATTAGGTACAAACAACCTGATGTACCTATGGACACATCCGGATTTATCTGCGGATATAATATTGAAAGTGTAGTTTTTATATACTATGCGCCGTTGAATTTTTTCCTTATATTTTCTTGCTCCATTTCCTCGTCCTTTCTTTTCACTGATTGTTATCTCGTTGCTCTACGTTCTTGTCTTTCGTGCGATTCTTTTTAGCTATTTCATTCATAAAGGCCTTTTCAATGGCTGGTTTTTCGTTGTCCGAAGGTACATCACCTTAGAGAACAGAATTTTTTTTCTCTCATCGCCCCCTCCCCAACTCAAGTGAACCCATAGGATCCTATGTTAAATCCGTAGCTTCTATCACCTCCCCTGACCATTCCATCGCCCACTTTGGGAAACACTGCCTTAGAGGGTCCGCAGGTACAATATAAACCAGTTCGTTTTCTAAAGGAGATACTAAAACAAGTAGGTTAAAATTTTGATGATTTTGAATTCAAAAATAAATCATCAAAATCTGGGTAATAAACTACGACTATGTAGTTTATTATCCAGACACATGAATATATGACAAATATTCATAAAAAACTTTGAGTGAAAGAAAAAAAATAAAGAGATGAGATGCATCTCTTTGTTTTTACTTTGACCTGCAAAAAATAGTAAACATATATTTACTTACCTTGGGTCAGCTTCCCGTGAGCACCTGCCTATCACTAGTTTACATCTTCTAAGAATCCTACTTTCCCATCAATTTTTGAATTTTAAAATGAAATGTCCGTAGGTACAACTATCCTAAGATACAGCAATCTCTCCCTTGATATTTATTTTAAAAGCAAATATTTATTTTAAAAATAAACATCATTCCCAAAAAAGATCGAGAAATCTAGAAACTATCCATACTTAAAACAAGACAACCATAAGTATTCTTTATGGGCATTGTATAATATTTCATCATGTGTGTATATTGTTTACAATTTTTTGTTAATTGCATTTTTAATTGGTTTGCTGTATTTTTGAAATATATGACAACCATATTTCTATGGGCATCTTTTTCTCAGCCACCTCGTTGGGCATTTTGCCTGTTGTGGCGTTGTATTTGTATTTGAAAGAAGGAATTCATAAAAAATGATATTTGTTTGGGTATTATGGAATACGGGGTGGAAAATTAAGAAAACTAATTCAAATTTATATCAAAAACTGAATCTAATGAGTCTATGAAAATTTCTTCGTTTGTTTTTGTAGATGATGATAAAGGCGGTGTCATAGTCTGTTTACAAGTCACATCTCTTGTAAACAGACTATGATATTGATGAAACAGACTATGATGCAATATTCATTCTCCGTCCCAGAACAGTCGAAGTGGACCAACGGAGAGAAAAGGACGTACATTTTATTCCTCAGTCCTCTCTTCTTCTATCTTCCAAAACTTTCCGTATTGAAGAGATATTCTAGTCCCCCACACACACACTCAGATAAAATTTATAATATTCCATACATACCATCTTTGAAGAAATAGCGTCTCATCTTATCGGAAACTCTATACATTTCTCACTAGCTACAAAATGAACAGAGCAAAATAAAATGCAACATTTGGGATGTACATAGTACTTAGTTCCAAATTTTATTGGGCCCATTTCCAAAATTAATAAATAATCACTTGAGAAAACTAGTCTCTGAGTAAATTTCTCTAAGCGAAAAAGCAAATTTTCTCATTTAGCAGTCGTAATGATGAAAGTGACAACCGAGCGGTACTGACCCTGTAGCATCATGGGGGGCGTTTTAAAATGGTTTATCTCCGTTCTACTTTGCGGTCATACCTAAAGGTGAAGAAAACCCAGTATTTCTTATTACCCGACTATTTCATAATCCCCGCATTTCCTATACGAATCATTATCTCACATCGAAGCGTCCGGTTTGTACTTCCGAAGATTTCATGCCCGGTAAACATTTTTACATGACAACCGGGCATGTCGGGCAAAAGATTTGTTTTTACCCTGATACAGTATAAAGTATCTGTAATATTTATTTTGCACTGAAATTTATAGAAAGTGTCTTATTCCTTTCTTCCCATCCTGTGTGTAGTAGTGGTTCCCAAACTTTTTGAACCGTACCTCCCCCCCCCCCCCTTTTGACAAGAAATTTATCGGTGACCACGTGTTTGATTTTTCGGGACATCCGCAATTTTTTTTAAATAAATGTGCTGAATGTGCTGTCCCGAAATCATTTCTCGAACACTTTTTCCTAAACTCGGTTCTAATTTAAGTGATTAGAGACGAATGAAATAAAATTATTTTTCAATACTTAGCTGGCAGCGCTGTTTTATTATGAAATTGGAAATGTAAGGAGGTGTATGTTCCTTGATTTTGATATAAAGTGTGAGTTAGAAAGAATCATGTTTTTTCAAAACGATTCTTCGCTTGAGAAATCGATCATTAATAATACCGTTTCTGTTCATAATACGTAGGCACTCACACATTTCCCATTCTTTTTACGTTATTACTCATTCTGTATTTTAAATTTTGGAAAATATCTATATAAAGTAGATTCGCTAATCCGGCACGTATCAAACCAGAGTATGCCAGATAACAAAAACCATCGGATTACTGGACGGGCCTGAGAGAGTCTACTGTCATTTTAAACTCGAGTAATTCTAAGTCACCCTGTGTAAGTATTAACTTGATATATCGATTACAAATAGAATTTCATAAAATTAAATTATATGATACATTGTAAGTAGCTCAGTTGAGTAAAGGTATCTCTGTTTTGGCATATTTACGTTGTGTAAAATGAAAATAAATTTCTTATTCGGACGTTTTTATTTTGGATAATCTCTCGCGACTCCCCCACCTCCCTCCCGGTTCATTCTCACAGCCCACCATGGGGTAGCGACCCATACTTTGGAATTCACTGCTGTATAGAAACAAAAACAAAGAAATGTTGAATAAATAATTTATTATTAAAGTAGTAATTTAGTAAATTATTAAATTATTTATTTAATAAATCAAGGGAAAAAAAGAATATTTTTGAAACTTAGGCCAACACTAAAACGATCGGTATCTAAATTCATTGTGATCCGAGTTTCGTTCATTTCGATGTCATCGTTATGTGTTTTTCTCTTCTATAGTAATTAATTACTTAGAATTAGTGATTTTAATGAAGTTTATAAATATAAATTAGTTTTTTTATACACTCATAAACCTATAAGAAAGAATTGAACGTAATGGAGTTCGAAATGGATTAACATCAATGTAATTATACCATCCACACCGTGGTAAAGACGGTAATTCAAAGAAGAATCCGTCAGATGAATACTTACTGGAACGAGATACGTTATAAACTTGAATAAATTGAATTATATTCATATCTTTATGGGGGGAAAATAATTTACAAGGGGGAAAAAATAATTTACGAAGGGGAAAAAAATATCATCGCGAACATTTCTATAGGCATCTCTCGAGCCGTTTAATCCTCAATTAAGCTATCGGCATCCCGAAACAAAATGCTATTGTAGCGTCGTCGTTTAAAACTAATTCGCGTTTAATTGCATTACCATCAGCAAAACTTAATTAGAAACTGAGAGCTTCCAGTCAGTGAAGTCGAGAGATAAATAATTGAATTTTGATCAATGATCTCTCGCCTTCCATGTCTCCATCTCTGCTGCTGCTTCTTCGTTTTTCAATGGCGTTTAAAAGACCATTAAAAGTCAGCGATCGATATCTAGTGGAGACGAGCAGTCATAATTTCTGGTTTATTATGTATATAAAGACGTGAAACACCCTCCAAAGAGAAACTAATTAATTAAGGAATTAAAATTTAATTACTCAATTTATTTGAAGTGAGAATTTCCATAATGAAGTGATACATGTACTAGTAAAATGCGTTGCCATTAGTAAATGCGTACATTGAATTCAATATTTCTTAAAAATAATTTGAAAAAAAATTTTGCGCTCTAATTAATTTATCTCGGGGAAAGTTTCACACTCCCAGACTTTGATCCGAAAACAACGTTTTTTAATGAAATTATTTCCACTTCAATGTGAGTATTGTGTAAAATCGTTTTCAGAGAATGTCTCGAAAGGGCCATTATTAATTAGTACTTTCTAATGCAGCGGTTCTCAACCTTTTTTGACTCGCGGAGCCCTTTTTAGTAAAAAAATTCTATGATGGAACCCCGTAGGCCAATTTTTCAATTATTCATCGAAGTTACTGATTTATTTTTACGATTTAAAATATTTATAATTATTTTTTAAAATTTTACTGTTTTTTTTTTATCTTCCTCGACCGGCCGTGGAGCCACTGGAGAATGCTGTTATTAAACTCTCGTTTACTCGTCGCTAATTTCGGTTAACTCGTCACTATGAAAACGTTTGAGCGAGAGGAACAGATTAATTTTATGGCTCCCTTTAAAAAAAATGGCTTGTTAACAGCAATTGCCATATGCTTAAAAGTCATCATAAAAGCCTTATACACCAAAACGGAACAGTTCAAGTAACGAAAGTTACGCTGGAGAAGTCCATTTGCCGACTAAAGTTTTTGAAACGTTAGGGGACTGTTCGGCCATAACTGATTTCTGCATGGGCCCCATTAATTTAGGGCTTCAAATTTAAACAAAATATCTTCGTTGAAAAACCAGACATTTTTTAAAAAGTTGGTCTTCTAATGTGTGTTTTTCCCTATCCCGGGCCTTCCACAAGTCCCTCAAAATGGACCTTGTGCTCAAGATTACCTTATAGTTAGTATGTGAAAAATTAACTTGATAAATGATGTTACCAAGATTACCTTGTAGTTGTTTCATGAACTACTGATAAAGAATTAAAACTCTGAAATTAAATTTAATCTACATGTAAAATTATTGATCAATAGTTCTGTTGTGAAGAAAAGCTAACTATTTTAACATTTGGCTCTGATTAGTCTAAATTAAAAATTACTAGTATAAATCAAAGTGTACAAGTATATTTTAACACAGTGGTTCTCAACCTGGGGCCATATGGCCCCCTTGTGGTCCTGGGATATTCTAGGGGGGGGCCACGGGAGAAAATCAGAAGAAAGGTGATCCACGACAGGTGGTGAAGGGAGTCATAGAGAGCTGTGAAGAGAAAAGCTTTAAAAGTGAAACATGTTACTACTTTCAGAATTCATCAGATCCGTGCATAGGACCAGGAGCATCTCAACCCTTGGGTCTATATGGGGATGACCTGGGTCTTCATGTCTATAATGGAGGGAGAGGGACTGCACTATATGGGATCTGGTACTATATGATTTTCATACGTAAGAACAGCTTACATGTGAAAATCATAGTACCAAATCTAGTACCAGCTTCGTATGGAGGGCCGCCAGAGCAACGGTTGAGGTGTTGGGAGGGTCGATTTATTGTGCATGTTTGTTGGATCTTCCCGTATTTTACACAGACCCATTTTAACCATATAATTTGACTCGTGGGAGAGATGATAATCCATCATTTGAATCTCCGTGCCTAGCCAGGATTCTAGAGATTGGCCTGATTTATTAAAATTTCATTCATAATAAAAAAATAGAAAGTATCTCTCTTGGATGAGGACAGGGGGGCCACGAGAAAAAAATGTGATCCGTCGGAGACCATGAGCTGAAAAAGGTTAAGAAACACTGTTTTAACACAATAAGTAATAAAAGCTCTAAACAGGTAAAAATTTCAATTTTTTTTCTTTTGAAATGTATAAATTTTCTTAATATTGCAATTTTAATTCATATTTTAATAAATGTTATATTACTTTAAATTTACACGATTTTCACAATATTGCACATTGAAACTCACAGCACTTCGGTTAAGTCGTCACTCCTCTTTAGCCGTCATAATTTCTCTATAACATGAGGTGACGACTTATCGAGGTTTCACTGTATATTTCGCTTTTATTAAACTGTTCGCCAATTGTAATTGACTTTTGTACTCATGTGGTTTTTTCCTCCAATTTTTAGTTAGAATTATGTACAACTACCTATATAGGCAGTCACATTAATGTTACCACCAGCTCATATCCAGATTTTGTGCAGTTTTGACTGCAGTACAAGATAGTCTGGTAGTGACCCAATGAGCCAGGAGTCTTCTAAGCATGGCATACGGACCAAATGTGGCCCTCGGAACTTTCAGTTTCTGGAAGAACTATTGGCGGAGAGAAATAATAATTATCATTAAGAACTATTCTGAAAGAAATAATTCCACAATCATTGGTGCTGGAGCACCAGCAAGTTACGAACTTGGTCCTTTGACCCCCCTAAATTTCAGCGGTTCTCAAACTTACGTCATCCGCGGCCTCTCGCGAAATTCATGGTTCATCTACAGCTCCCCAAAATAGTTTGGTGAATATTTTTCCATATAAAAGAACCACTTCAAATCATAAATAAGCTCACAAATCACTATCTTTATCTTACCGCGACGCCCCTAGGAGCCGTGACGCACACTTTGAGAAACACTGCTTTATTTAGTAGTGTTGCTCTCAAGCAACACACACGAGTTTCTTACAAATTTCAAATAAAGACATTTTATATTTTGAGCTCGTTTCGGCAGTGGTGCTTCTAAGCAACTCCTAAACATTCGATTTTTACTTATGAGCTGTTCATAAAGTTTCTGTAATTACCAGCAGAATGGTTCAAAGGTGCACGTCTCTCTATTTCTTGACAAGCCAAGCAAGAACAAGTTTTGACCCTTGCATTTTGGAGGGAAATACCATGTGTGGAGGAGACATATTGCTGTGCATTCTTTAACAATGATAAAAAAGTAAGTTGGCAAACATATTATATATTCAAATTTACATAAATCATATATAAATTCAGTGTGTTCCCAGAAGTACAGCATCCCATATATTTTTTAAATATCGGCAATAAATTTTTTTTGTCATGTAATAGCATTCGGGGTACCTCAATCGCTTAATAAAACCGCTCAAAATTCCTTTCCCCCTGGATATTTCAATGCTTGTCATTTAAAGGGTTAAATAAAATAAAAATTTAGTATTCTTGGAAGTTTTCCAACTTCTAGGTGTGAATGAGAGTCTGTCTCCCATTTGAAATAGTCTTCCTGCAGAGAGTAGGCAGACCTTTAACACGGTAACCAGAAAATTCAGGCATCTGCCGCTTTCCACTTATAATATACAACGCAGATGGCAGCACCACTAGAACACAAATGACGCATAATTCCGCCATCATAAATACGTTAGGAGCAACCCACATACGTGCAGAACATGTTCCGACATGCATTAATTCGCTAAAAATGCCCCGTCGAAAAAAAATGTTTGCGAAGTGAATTTTTACGGTTATGTGTAGGTAGTAGAATGCGTTGCCATTAGTAATTGCGTGCATTGAATTCAATATTCCCTAGAAAATAATAAAATTTTCCCCAAACAATAATTTCTTCAAAATGGCTGTTTCTCTAATTAAATTTCTCCCGGGAAAATTTTGCACGTCCAGACTTTGAACCTAAAAGAGTTTCTTCGCTGCAACAGGGTGCATAAGTAACAGGGCGCACTGGAGAACTGTTGATCTTAGAGGCATACTTCCAATTAGAAAAAGTATCCGAGTAACGTGTACTACTCAGATATGCCATTCATGTTGCAAGGGGATTTTATAGTTATTAATAGGACTAGGATTTCTATGACTTATGTAAAGTCAATTTTGCATATTTCGTAATTTTTACGCAATAGAGCATTTTTTCATGATTTTTTTCAGTAATTTTAAAGCATTTTTCATAATTTTTAGAATTTAATCCTTGTCTACAATGGCCTTTATGCAATGTGCAATATCAATAGTGATGCTTTTTTGCAATGCTATTATTAACAGTGACTGTTGTACAATGTAATTTTTAACAGCGTTGTTTTAAAAATATCCTTGACAAAATGACTGTAATTATTGACAATAGCTTACGAACAGTGCTCTTATTGACAACGGTGTTCCCTCTTGTCGACAATGACTTTTGTGCAACGTAATTGTTAACAATGGCTTCCAAACGATGTTCTTTTCAAAAATTGTTAGGGCGACCTGGTATCCCAGGTCAATAAGATACTCGCCTAAAGTACCAAAGGATGTTTAGAGGTGTCGCGTGTTCGATACCCGGTTCGTCCTTGTCAGAAACTTTCCTGACACAGTGGTACAACAGAAACGACGACATAACCACAGAAAAAATTGCTACCGCAGGGAGTCACCCATCGAGGGGTTAGCGCACTAACCTATGAGTATAAAAATGTTTTTTATACTCATAATACTTCCGAAGCCTGCCATTCGGAATCGGCAATAAATTGTAGGTCCCGGTCTAAAATTAGCCCTCGTGTGCGGAAAATTACCGTGGTGCGATAAAAATTATCAAAAATGGTTTCCCAAACAATGTTTTTTTTCTAACAGTTCTCTCCTTAACTACTGTGGGTAGACAAAAGAAAGGTAAAATATAAAAAATAATCCGATGGATTAGTTAGTATTTTGATTAAATACCTTTATGAGCAAAGTTGGCTTATGATAGAGATATCCTTGACAATATCCAAATCTTTTCATAGGGACGAAAATAATAAAAATTAAATAATAACAGTTTTTAAATCTACAGTAAAACACTTTTGTGTGCTAAAAGGCTTTAGAAATTTCTTTTCATTTACCACTATATCAAAATACCCAACGTAGTGAAAAAATATTTACGGCAACTTATATATGTTTATGAAAAAAAATGCTTTTTTCTTCCCCCGTTTATGCAAATCTTGCGGAAAATAAAAGTCAATGAATTTATAGTACGCATTCACCAAGCCGTAGAACACTAATGTCACGTCAGAGTCAGATTAATGGGAGGAGAAGTAAACGCCCCTGCACTTTCTCAAGTAATCCATGAATAAAACATAATCCCCCTTTTCCTTCTCTAGCGATAACAGCTTTCCGCTGGGCTTCGTTCTCAGGGCGAAGCCAACAACAACAACAAAAAGTTATTGTTTAGTACAAAAATGAATTTTCATTTCCGTACGCATGTGAAAAATTTGTTTATAGCGGGGAATAGAATAGGTATTTTTCCCATAAATGTGCAGTAAAATTTTTTAAAAAATGAATGGAGAAGTTTTTATATCTTACGCTGTGAAGGTGGTGAAGTTTGAAGATGATTTTTTTATTGAAAATCGTTTTAGACCAGACACAGTACAATAGAAGTCTGATATAACGAGCATTGCTTATAACAAGAATTTCACTATAACGAGTGATTTACAAGTGATTGTCACCTAGCTAATGTTAATGGTACAAATAAATATTCGGTTATAGCGAGATGAAAATTAAGATGCATTCCCTACAACGTCAAAATTACTCGAAAAAAATGTCAGTTTTTCCCTTTTCTTTATCACAAATTTCATCATCTCAAAATTCTTCTGAGTCACTTCTGATTTTTTTTTCACCCTTCTTATTTTAGGGCTTTACCGCTATACACATGGGATATGTGATTAGAGTCCGGATTATATGCAAGTGCTTATGTGCATATGCATTTGTATATTTTGGCCTTCTTTTAGCATGAATGTAGAAATCAAAGAATTTTCAGAAAAAGTGCATATTTTTGAAGGTTTATTTAAGCGCTCAATATCACTTTTTTTTACGTATATAATTTTTCCTAGAGACATATCAAAATTGTTGAATGCTTTTTTAGAAATAGTGTCGAAATTCTTTTGTTACTAGCATTTCGTTACAGAGCAGCTACAACAAACTAGGAATTGAAAGTGCCTAAATTAATAATTATATAGAAGTTATTTGCATTTGCAACTACATACGTATGTGGGGATATTTTTTGTAAATGAATATGCACTAAGAAATAGGAAATATGCATTTTAAAAACATGTCCAGTTTTTTTTTCCCATTGGGATTTTTTTAAATGTATATTTTCTCATTTTTTGGTACATATTTCGGAATTTTTAGCTTTTTCAGGATTTTTCAGTTCATATTTTGCATTTTTAAGTGCATATTTCGCCACTTTTGTACTGTATATAATGCGGGCTCTGATGATGATTTTGTTCGCCTTTCGTCTCTCCCATGAACTGAGAGACCACAAGACCAGAACTTACAGTTCAAAGTGGATTCCGAATGACAGAAAAAATCGTGCTGAAAAATATCCATATTTGTGGAAAAATGCTGATGATGCCATGTAATTGAACAGTGGTATGATAATTGAGAATTTTACTTGCTCATATCGTCGACTAAATAGTTTTGATATAATACGGAATTCTAAGCAAAAATATCTTTATGAATCAACAGCTGTGGGACCCAACTATATATATATATATATAATTTCAAAATTACTTTTTGAAAGCATTTCAGAACTAATGAGAGGAATGGTTTCAGAACTGATGAGAGAGAAATAGTTTCAGAACTGATGAGAGAGAAATAGTTTCAGAAACAATGGGAAATAATTTCATAACTGGTTTGAAAAATTATTTCGCAATACATGAAAATTCATAATTAGTGAAAATGTTCCTGAATTTCAGGAAGAAATATATTTTCAGAATTGGTGAAAACTTGCATCTAATAAAATAATTAAAAAGTAATTTCGGAATTCATGAAAATTCATATTTATCCAATAATATAGGGTTCCCGGTTTACTTGGAGGCCCCAAGCCCTGTTGGGCCAACCCGTTAAGACGTAACTGTGTGAAACATTACTTGCTCATAACCAACCTTGGAATTTATTAGGCCAGCCTTGACACGAGCGTGGCCCTGGCTTAAGCAGTTAGATTAGTTTCTGGTTAACTTAAGCTTCACTGTTTCAGTGAAGCAAAGAAACATCAATAAAGAGAAAATATGCGCACATTAATTAATCTGATCACACTCAAACTTAAACTTAAAAAAGAAATTTAAGTAAAATTTAGGTATGTGTAATTTCATTACCAAAACTCATATAATGCATCGATTTAATGTGTTCAATCTCAGCTGCAATGTTGTGTTTTGTGCGTTTTGCTTGGAAAAAAAATAGCAGTAAGGCAATGCTGCTGGCTAAAAAGGAAGAACAATCATTTTCAAGCGCAAAAAATTACTCTGTTGAAGAAGAAGAGAAATTCGTAATTATGTTATCTCAAGAAGATATATAGTCACACTGAAGTCTCATTCTCACACTGCGGTAGGTGGGTGGGATAATATGGAGAATTCACGTTAATGTGTGTATATGTCATTGCAGCATCTCTTGTTAACTGAAGACTCTTTAAATGGCCGCATTTCCTCTCAATGGCGAAGTGGGAAGGTCACATGACACACTCTCATCTCACATACAAAAGCATGATCCGTTTAATTTGGTTCTTTTTTATTTTATTGTTATTTATTTTATTTACTTTGTTATTGCTGTTATTGCGCAACTGGCAGAGTGAGAGAGAGATATCTAAATTAGTCGGGAGTTGTCCTCCTCTCTCCAAAAGTGAAATAGACAATGGACTGCAAAGTCTTCTTCATCTCATCTTTATCTCTGTCCAGTGCTTCATCATCATCTTCGTCTTTGAGAGGTGTTGTTCGCTGAAGAAGGATATGCATGTGGTGATGTTTGCCTCTTTAAAGGGTGTGTTTAATAGGGCTTCTATAGCCAGTGATAGTCTGCTGTTGATCTCGCTTTTGACATTCTTGACAACTCATACGACGTTTGGATATCCCGACGGTGCTAGTATGTTTTTCTGTTGTTTTTTTCGTGTATGAGCGCTTTGCATATCGAAAGTCTTAATTTCTACGAAAGACCCCCCCCCCCCCACCCCCGCGCATACTTCTTGTCTATTTTGTTCCTTATAACAAAAACAAAACTTCAAACTTCAATTCAAGAAATATTTTCTAGGTTTTAATACCGAGGTTAATTCTGGTAAAAAAAGTCTAGTGGTTTTTTTTTTTAACTTTAGTTAACACGAATTTCTGTCTAAGGCAGGAATCGCACTATAAAACTTTGATAAAAATTCTTTTATAAAAATTGAAAAATGGAACCAATAAGCGCATCGGTTACATTCACTGGACTGTAGCTTATTCGTAGTTTTTCAAGTTTTGTAAAAGATCTTTTATCAAACTTTCATAGTGCAATCCCGGCCTAAATCTCGGAGAAAACTATTTTTATTGCAGAACCGTGAATAAATAAAAGAAATTAATTATGATAATACTTTAGGATAGTACAGTAGCACACCTGGTAAGTTAGTCGACTTACAAAGGTGTAGTGTTGTAAGTCGTCAAGAAGTAAGCAAACTAGTCCTGTAATAAAATTAAAAATATAAGTTGGCCTTCTTTGAAAAACTGTTAAACATAGAGCCTTGCAAAGCCTTTCGCATGCAATTGAATTGGAATTTGGAACGTGGAATGTTTTGTTGGCTTCAGGGAAGACAGGACAACTTTCAAATTGGGTTTTTGAAGACGGTATCCATATAAAAAGTTTCTTTTTTTTTTTTAATTTTAATAACTATACAACCCCCTTGCAATATGAATGACGTATCTGACGCCCACACATTATTTGGATAATTCTTCTAGTTGGAAGTATGCCTCTAGGATCAACGGTTCGTCAGTACATTGTGGTGATAGCTGTTAGCTATGTACCCTGAGGGCCAGAAATATATATATATTCCTGTGCTCCTTCACCAAGATACGGGGAGCCCAATCAGCAGGGCCGCAACTAGGGGAGGGCAGAGGAGTCTGATGCCTCAGGCACTGAAATCCACCAAATGTGGCTCTCGAAGTCATCTTATGCGTCCCGCGATCTCAAACCTAAATTTGTAAAGATGAGTAAGACGGACACATTCCCACATCACTTAAAGGAGTCGTGACATATTTACATATCACTTGAGTAATCCGTCGCACAGTTCCATAGCACCAAAGTGGCCCGTGTTACATTCATATATCACTAAAGTGACCTGAGGCATATTGCCAGATCTCTTGAGGGACCCTAGGCACAATTCCATAGCACTTAAGCGTCCAGTGGTACATTTACAAATCACTTAAGTGACCTGCAATGCAATTCCACAAAGTGACCCGCGGCATATTTCCAAATCACTTAAGTGGTACGCGGCACATTCAGAGATCACTTAAGTGGCCCGCGATACGTTTGCAAACCAAGGAAGTGTCTTGCACTCTCCTTAAGTTTGAGCCCCTTACTGTAATGTATGAATTGTTATACATGGGATCTAATAGGAATATTACTTGAGAATATGCTTTGAGTGAAGCTTAATCTGAATTGAGAGGTGTTTGTCAATGTGATTGACTGACTTAACTGGAAAATAAATATCCGTAGTGCTCAATGTCAAGTAATCTCTCTTTTCATGAGGTTTTTACTCTTTTTATTTTCCGCAGATATCAGGCAGTTGATGCAGCTACAGCAGAACCAACAGCTCATTTCCGACCTAGGTACGCAATACGAAATAATTTATCCTATCCAGTACCGAGAAGATTGGGTACGTGGCCTGTCTACGAGGGAGATATCACCCGAAAACAAGGTAAATATCACTGTTTGTGATTTTCTTTTTAAATCGTTTATAAGAGTAGGGCTGGAAATCAATTAAAATTTTCAACCAATTAATCAAAAAATTTTTGATTGATTAATTGAATTTTAATCGAATATTCTTCGTAACTATGTATACACGTAAAACTACATTAACTGATTGCTTACATTTCGTAACTACATTAATTGAAGCTATGAAAATATTTGGCCTTTATAAGCTTCCGGAAAATGGCTCTGTAATTTTGAACAGAAATGTAGAACTGTTAGCAGAAAAATTACTAAAATGATAGCTCAAAAATAGATTTATGAAGAGGATCGTATTGTAAATGCTCATCATTCAAATGTGCTTTTGAAAGCATATGTAAATGATGTACGTATTTTTTTTTAAGAATTCGCAGTTTTCAGATTTAGTTATGATTGAACAAATACAAATCGATTTGTTTCATCGAGACAATATTTTTAAAGTACAATTCATTGCACACAACCAGTTTTTATAACCACGCTACACGTCAACATGTGGGAATATTCATGGCATGCATGCTCATACACAGAAACGCATCCTAGGTATTTCGAAAATCCTGTTGATTTCATATTGCAAACAACGCACTTGATTGCTGGAAACAAAACTGTGCATCGCTCGCTGTAGCTGGTGTAAAATACGTTTCTGCTTTATGCATTTATTCAATGAGCCTCATATTTGTAACGCTTTCAATTTATAAAGAAATTATAACCCTTTCATTCGACCTGAATCAATTGTAATCAATTATATCTGTTGTAAACTATGCAAGACAGCCCTGATGCATCTAATCTGCATATTCTAGTTTTTGAGTGATACTTTTAAAAAGCTATTGTTCAAATATTAACGCCTCTAAATACAGCATAAAGCACGTTTTGATAGTTTAAACGCATTAGATGTTTTCGTTAATTTTCAAGAATGCAAAGTCGCCAATTGATGCTAACTGTACGGGTTTGGCATCCCAGACCCAATTTTCAACATTAATTCACTCTTCCCTTAATACAAATCCGCAGCTACTTTTTTCACAGTACATATTTTGAGCCATCTACTAACGCCTGTAAAATTTTCGTCGAATTATATGACTTTAGCTTGGGAGCCTTTTTCTTTGTAAGCTAACCGCACGTTAGAAAAAGGGAAGGAGAAAAAACACAAATAGAAAAGTAAAATAGTATATAAAAGATAAGGCGATGAAAATGTAAATACAAAGTTATATTTCTTTTCACCCTAACCCTACTTATTCCCTTTCACTCTTATAAGAAAGATACATCATATGTGAAAAAAACCCACTATCAGGGTGCACAGGAAGCCAAAAGGAAAAAAAATTGTAAGGTTGCAACAAAGCTTCGGGATGTTCAGTAGAGAGGAAACAGTAACTTGTTTGAGTTCATTCCACTGACGCGTTTGGACGCACTATCATGTCCTTTGATAGTAAAGTGGTTAGGAGAGATGCTGAACGTTCTTTGTCAAACCTTGGAGTTTCTTCACTTGGATCTTGTCATTTAAATCAGTTACCACTGATATCCTGGCGTGGATAAGGTGCATGTCCGGTTTCATTGAAATAGTTGTTCGGTCGGTCGGCTGAAGTAGGTTTTCTGCGGTTTTCTAACTTCAAAGCGTAAATGCGAGCCGGTATTATATTTGAAAAATGCCTCTCCCTCAGAGCCGGCAGATCTTCAACATGATAGAGTCGAATCCCGTTTTAACAAATACCGTTATAGCGAAAATCTCGTTTTAACGAACATTTTTATAATCCCCCAAATAAGTTTACATAGGAACAATGCTAGGTAACCTGGAATTTCTTCATAACAAAATTTCGTGATTCCTCCGGTCACTTGACGTTTTTTATAACGGGATTTGACTGTACTTACATAACATGAAAATACAGGTAAATTTACCAAACCATCAACCATTAACCAACAACCATGTTTAATTGAAAATATGGGACACAGATGGCAGCACTTGCAAGAACACAAAACAAGCACAACTCTAACAACATAACTACGTTAAGGCGATGCAGGACGGCAACTAGATGGACGGCCATAAATGGAATAGCTTACCCCCGGAGGTAGTAAATTATAACACAATTGACACGTTTAAAAAGAAATACGATAAACATGTTAGGGTAAATCGAGAAGCTATCCATACTTAGAATAAGACAACCATGAGTATTCTATATGGGCATTGTATGATATTTATCACGTGTATATATTGTTTACAACTTTTGTTAATTGCATTTTTAATTGGGTTGCTGTTTTTTTTAAATATATGACATCCATATTTGTTATGGACATCTTTTTCTCAGCCACCTCGTTGCGCATTTTTCCTGTTGTGGCGTTGTATTTGTATTACATACTTTGCCATCCTTTCTTTCTTTCAAACCGACTACAACTTAGGTCTATCGCCATCTGTAGGCAATTTACTACCTATTGAGTTGTGCCGGAAGTGTAAGTGTGTGTACCTAACAGTCTGATTGCGTATCTAGTGTTGTGTATGATTTTTCAATGCTACTATATAGATACATTTCAGAAGTGAAGTGAGTGATGTGTTACGATTGAATTACATTTGTACTGTTTTTAGAACTGTTGCTCTCTGTGGGGAGACTTTTTAAAGGGGAGATCGGCTCGCATTTGCACCTCGAAGTTGGGAACCACGGAAAACCAACTTCAGTCGACCACCACTGTGGCGACGATGGGGCTCGAACCCGGGTCGATGCGAGTCCATTACTATGACCACTCGACCACTACAGCAGCTACTTTGTCATCCGGTGCAAGCCGGCATTTTGGTTCCCCTTGTAATGTAGAAGAAACAGTTAAAAGGTGAATTCGTCGCCCCCTTCTGGCCCCGGGCCATGCCCAGGTGGGTTCATGCGTTAGTTTAGTTTAGAATCGAGCACGCCCAGGCTCTATCGCTTTTGCGATATAAGGTCATCGATCGTGAGATCGTGGGCTTGCCGGAGAAAACTCAAACCGGCAAGCCGGCCGGGAAAACACACCCGGTTCGGACCAACATCCCGCCAACCCCCCAAGCAGCACAACCACACCCCCCCCCACACCCAAACCCCGAATCCCCAGGCATATCACCGCTCGACAAAGTCAGGACAGCACCGCGAGTGCGATTCCCCCTCCGTCCCGACACCCGTGACCAGACCCCGCCAGTGCGGTCCACAGCTCCCCAACACGCCCCGCGAAGGGAGACCCCCCCCCCCCCGACCACCCCCAAGAACTTCTATTGTGGATATGAGGTCTATGCGTTAAGACGGCACTATGCTTCCCCCCCCCCTTAGTTGCGGACCTGAGGAGATGCATATACATACACTCACACAACACGTTTCGAGAAGTATCGATTGGTTAAAAATTCCTCAGAGGAATTTGTGCGAGGTGCACGTTCGGTTAAGCAGTAGTAGTAATGGTAGTCGTCATCCTTCATTTTTAGTTAATCTGTTATTTCTGATCAATTATGGTCATAATTGGCAGTTTTTCCACATTTGGCGACTATTTTTTTGGCGAGAATCTGTTTTACCCGTTTTTAAGATCTCGATGTCACGTAGTTTTCCCGATAAAGTATGGTCAGATTATACTCAACATGACCAAAATTCATCTTTTAATGTTCATTCAGCTTTAAAATGTTTTGCAATGAATAGGAAAATTTAATTAATCAATTAATCTTCTCACCGTAATCTGAGATGCTAATTTCTAGATTTTATTCTTGGATTCAAAAAGGTTTTCTAGTCATCCGTTTCTACTCATCCTGTTTATTTTCAGAAATTAACCATCATCACTATCAATATTCTCATGAGGATGTCAAAGCCGTCCTAATTGTTTGTTTGAAAACAATCTCCCGACAAGGCTAAATTGGGAAAAGCCCCCAGTAGGTATAGAGGACACTAATTATTCAAGTCAAGTCAAGACTAAATTGAGAAAAATGTGAATTTTGAATTGTATTGTAGTTCTGAGGCTAGTCATGACCCCCCCCCCCCTCAAGGGTAGGCCCGGGTGATTGTCATCATTTTTTTTCACGCTATAAATTAACTATAGAGGGCCCGTAGAAGATCCCAGCCTATGTTCCAAGATGTGGAGGCCATCAAGTGCTAATCCAGACAGGGGTGATCGCCCCCCTTCCCCGAGAGCCGAATAATTTGGGGAAAATTTGTCTGTCCCGTAAAATATAAAATGATTCGATGCGCTTACACAATAAGTCGCTTCTCCGATGCATCACCTCGGATACACATGCCTCCGCTCTAGTTGCAGCTCAAGATGCCTGCCATCTTTCCATTCGAAGCTCAAGATGCTTGCCTTCTCTTGATTTGAAGCTCAATTATGTCTGCTTTCGCTCCATTCGAAGCTAACAATGTCTACCTTGGCTTTGTTTGTAGCTGAAGATGTCTACCTCAGCTTCATTTATAGTTGAAGTTGTCTAGCTCCATTCACAGCTGAATATGTCTACCGTCACTCCATTCGCAGCTCAAGATGTCTGCCTTCACTCCATTTGAAACTGAAGATACCACAGCTTCATTTGCGACTGAAAAATTTTGCCTTGGTTTCATTCGCAGTTGAAAGATTCTGTCTCAGTTTATTCACAGCTGAAATTGTCTGGCTCTGCTTCATTCACAGCTGAAGATGTCTGCCTCTGCTTGTGTGAGGATCTGGAGGAGGCGATAGGAACAATCCCCCCAAGAGCGAAATAATATGAAAAAATACATCTTTCTCATAAAATATGGAATGATGCCCCCTCTTCACACATTGTCCTGGAGACCATCGGGCTAGTAGGCTGTATAAAATTTTGATTACCATACATTATATATATTGCACAGTGTTAATCATATTGTTCAATTATTTTGTTTCAAATAACTAGGGCTATTTTTTTTACAGGTGTCTCATTTATTCAAAACTTATATATTGATCGAGACATTGGAGCAAAAGTTTCACCTAGATCTAGAACTGAACGTGTGAGTTATGTTTTTTTATTGCTTGTTGTAAAATAGTCTCTCAATTCAATTGTCGCAGGTAAAATTTAGAGGATCTTCACTGGAAATTGAAAGTAGAGGTATATACTTTTATAAAAGTTCTGGGGGAAGAGGGGGCACAATGATGATGTTAATGTCCCTTTGTGGAGCCAGGAGGTACCTCGGCCACATCACCTGATGGCAGTATTGATAATGTCACTACTACAATCACTACACTTGATTATATACACTATACACATTAAGTCACGGCTGTCTTAGTGGACATCATGAGGCTGCGGGCAAAGTGATTTTTCTGAGGGCCTCCTACCTGGCTAGAAATGTCTGTTTGCCAATTTGCCACCCTCAAAAATTACAATCAGATCTCATTCTTATGACCTTTTTCCTCCGCCCCTCCCCGCTCTTGAGGCTCACCACCCAGTCACAGCCAGGGAGCCTCAAGAGCAGAGGCATTGCATTAGGTCAACCCTACACACCTTTACATGTTCTTTGTAATCTTGAGACATAAGAGGCAGAGTGGCATATTTACAGGACGGGTTCAGTGGGCTATGGTCCAAGGTGACGAGTTCAGAGAGGCAGAAACTTACAGGAATGAGTGGCCAAGGAAATTATTAGAATGGGTGAATAGCGGCAGAATTTTTACAGCCACCATAAGTCCACCCCTGCAGGCCTGTCATTTGAGGTGGGGTCTGGGGTAGCTGTTGCTCCTCCTGTCTTTAGAAAATACACTAGAAATGGTATATATACATTGAGTATATATTATTTGCCCCTTCCCCCTGGAAAAAGTTGAAATGCATCTCTGCCGAGAAAACGAACAGACTAGATCGGTGAGTTACCAGAAAAAAGTGACCTGTACAGTTTGCAAGCATGTGACCGACCAAAAGAGTGACCTAGAGCATGTGCAAGCACATGAATGATCAAAATAGTGACCTATAAAGTGAGGGGACCAGGTCAATGAGCAAGCAAAAGAGTGACCTAGAGCAGTGGTGTTGAAGTTGGGGTGCAGTGAGTGCTCGAGCCTTTGACCTAGAGCGATGCATGTATATGAGTGAATAAAACAGTGAGCAAGCATGTAAATGACTAAAAGTGTAACCTAGCAAAAGAATGTGAGCATGGGAAGAACAAAACAATGACGCAGAGACACAGGCGTAGGAGATTACAGGTATGGGGGCCATCTGCTTCTGGGAAGAAGATATTTTTCCCATATTCACACACATATCTACTGCTGCTGCTTTAAAATCTATTTATAATTCCCATGTGAAACATTGGCGATATGGGTGCCAGTATTGTTATTGGGCCTAACCAGCTGGGAAGTGATTTGAAGTAGACATAGTTATGAAGAGGACTTAATTTCTTGAACATGGAAGAGCGCAGGTGTCTGAGGGGATAAGATTGAAGTGATTAAATTTTTAATGGGATGGATAGGATGGAACATGAGTTATTAATACACTATCAATCAACTGCTTTGACAAGTTGACACCAGTATCATTTAGCAAGGGATAATTCCAGATTGGGGAGTTGCAAGGAGTTTTTCTGTAATAGTCATAAATTGAATAGCTAATGGGAGTAGTCAGAAATCAAAGTGATAGAGAGTTGCTTCAGACTAACTTAAACGGGATTGCAGCATGGACAAACGAATGAAGCATGATGTTTAGTGTTGACAAGTGCATGGTTGCTCATTTTGGTTTGAACAACCCATGTTTCACTTATGAGTTGAATGGTGTGATTAGAGTCCGGATGTGTGTGCAACTAGCAATTACACCATCATATTCAGTGATCAGATGTAAAAAATACTCCTGTGGATAGACTTCCTCGGAAGAACAAATACAGGTGATGAGTTTAAAAATATATTGTGAGTGATTTTGAGCTAGATATATAGTGATCTCTCACTTATACACCCTCTCATTTATACATTTCCTCTCAGTTATAGGGTGATTTTCTGTGCTCCCGTCCAAAAAGATAGGAAAATAATGCTATTTCCTTTTCATGTATAACTCCTTGCAGAATTAATTAATATTTTCTTCATTATTTTCTGGCATAATTCCTTTTCATATGACTTCTTCATTTATACAACTCATTTTGTGGTGTACCTATCAGTTACGAGTCACAGAAAGTTCCGGGTTTTTTTTTTTTTTGCTTTTCCTCTCTACCAAAAATAATTTTTCAAACAATCTAAACAGATTTTCAATGAAGCAGCTTTCATGTGTAACTTAATTTGTTGTATTTGTGGCAGAGAGCCTACTTTCTTTCCTTGGACTATATCCCTGCTTATGATTAACAGGCCATCAATCAGAATGGGTTCTTTGTGATGGTTCTTTTCCATTCCGTAAAACCCAGATGGAGATCCTGCCAGTTAACCAGGCCCCCTTCACGAGTGCTAGAGATTTCAACTGAAGGGGTTACTTGAATTGATGTGATGAGAGAATGGTGATAGGGTTAAGAACTTGCAACTAATAACAAGTGTTTTAGAAAGGTGACATTTTTATTTTTGCGAGAGATTGTGTTTCATGTTTGACTGCTCATTAGCTTACTGCATTCACTTAGCTTTGCTGCATTTCATATACTTAAAATGGGTAAATGAAAGCAGTTATTGATTCAATTCAAAATAAACAAATGAAAGTTTGATGATAAATAACTGAGTTAGGAGAACTACAAAAGATTGCATCTGAAATGTATGTGAAAACTATTGAGAGATCAATATGGAGGATAATTTTAAAAAATCAGATTGTTATCATTCAGGTTTTTAAAAATCAATTTTATCTGCAAAAGTATTAGAAGAGCCAGAAACTTTAATAATTTTTACAAGTAACTTCCAATTGTACAAATCGAGAAGACTGCTTTTTTGGGTAGATGACAACAAAAACAGTGTTAGATATTAAGTTGCTTTATGTGATTGGGATGAATAAATATTGTCTTATGTTCTGAGAATGAAACTAGTATATTATATTAATATTTAATGCACTTGCGTCTGTCAATTTCCATTTCATGGATAATTTTTCAGTGTATCTTTCTTGATTTTCACTTATACGGCTCTCTTACTTATGCATCTTTAGACGGAAGAATTTTTTCTTCCTTGTTCTCTTGCACTGACACGTAAGTGAGGGATTACTGTATAAGATAAATTGTAAAAAATATTGTTGTGCTGATTTTGATATCTCTTTTGAAAAATACCAATAAAGAGGGACTTATCATAGTAAAGGATATCATGTTGTATCAAGAGCAGTTTTACATTTGTATACACAGTGATTCCAAGCAATATTTGAAACAGGTATTGTTATAGGTTGTGCTTCATTTTATCAAATATCAAAGTTTCACTGTGTATGATTAAAGATCTTATTTTTCTTTACAGCAATCTTTTGGCACCAACACTTGTTCAAGCTGAGTATAATCCTTCACTTCAAGTTATAGAACAGGTAACTTGATTATAACACTTAAAAATAGTTATTAGATGTGAATAACAACAAAAAATACGGCCTTAATCTTATTTCTCAATTGAAAATACTTTCCATAGGACATAGAAAACTGTTTTTATCATGCAACTGTCAGAAATCACACCGGAGGATATGCTGCTTTGAGAACTTGCTATGGGTTAAGGTATGTGAATGTTCTTGCAAATACATCTTACCATCAGTTAAACATATCAGGCTTTTATGACCATTGTGATAGTTTTATGAAAGGCATGCCATGGTGAATGAATGACACTGGAAAGAATTTACTCTGCTACCTGGGGCAATATTGATTTTCGCGCGCGCCCCCCCCCCATCTTGTAATTTTGAACTGCAAAACAGGGGACTCCGCTCCTTTCCTGACTCAGCAGCTGCGGCACCAGACACCCCCCCCCCCTTCCAAATATGGAAGTTGTAGATTCCTAAGTTTTTGTTCATAATTATTTTTTTTGATGGTATACTTTCTCTTTGATATTGATTTCTGAATATGATTTGTAACTATACAAATCATAGGTATTTATTGGTTATCGAGCGTTAAGATGAAGGTCTTGTGACTTTTTCTTCTTTTTTTTTTTGAGTCAAAATGTCTGTGCCCTTTAGGACCACATCTTGAATCCTACAAAACTATGTGGTTGCAGAAGGTGCTAACTGGAGGAGACTGATTTTTTAGGGCACCAAAACTGAAGGGGTGTGGTGATTTTTTATCACCAAAATATTATTCGCTTACAGTTGAAAAAATTTCCAGTACCTGTTCCTAGTGCCCATCATCAGAAGGCCTATAAAATAAAAATGGCACATGCTCAAACTTGAATAAATGTAATGCTAATCCTTGACCAGGTTATTCTATCGCTGTGTCTTTCAATATCTCACGAAACATGAAAATCCTTGGGATCTTCAGTGACGCTTGATGTAAGGAATTTTTAAAAAATTTTGCTCTTCAATTCAAAGTTTTATACATTTTTTTCTTTTTATTTCAACAGCGGTGTGATATATTTTGAAAAAGGCGTCTATCTAATTCATCCGCTCTATGGTGATGATGATTCTGTAAGTATGGGGGAAAAATTACTATTTCTTATTACAGTGAAACCTCACTACAACAATACTGAATATATAGATAAATTCCTGTATAATGATATTTTTTGAAGTCTTGTTTGAAAATGTCTATACTCTAATGTTAAATTTCAACCTCTCAATATAATGATAATCCCTGTACAATGATATTTTTTCTTGGTCCACAGAGTATTGTTATATCAAGGTTTCACTGTACTCTAAAAATATAAACAAAGAGTGATTTGGAGTAGTTTATCCAACTACACTACTTATTATTTTCAATCACTACAGTTCACTCATGGTTATAAAAACTGATAGCACTACACATAACAAGTATTACACAGAAACAAGCTTCACGTCAGGTTCACGACAACATGTACACACACATTCCAACATATACCAATTCGTTAGAAATTCCACAGAGTAATGTGGCTGAGGTGCATGTGCGGTTTAGTAGTAGTAGTTTATCCAAACCTTTAGCCTGCCTACACAACTACTATGTTATTAAGGCAAAGTAAAAAACCCTCAAAAATCCTTGAATAATCCTTTATTAAATGGTAAAACATTGATTATATCCTACATGAAAAATATTTATTTTGCATTAAATGAGGTTTGACTGCATTGAAAATATTTAAAACATTTTTTTATCTGAATTTTTTAAATATTTTTTACCATTTAAAATTACACGACATAGTAAGATCCTGTTAATGTTCACAACTTGGAGTATGTTTTCTCCTAAAATAAAGGAAAACAAATGCACTAGGCATTTCAGGGATAGCAACTGTGTCAAGAATAGACTTATTTCAAAATGTTTCGTTCACTAATGTCATCAATATCAGTCAAGGTGAGAGTGAATTTGAAATTCTTTCATATCAAGAGATTCTTTAGTTTTGATTTCATTTTGAATGAGATTGTAGAATTTTGAGCTTAATTGACTAGAATCTACCTATAATGATTTCAGTCAAAAAAACTTTAACCCTCTAAAAAGACAATTTCAAAAATATTTGTCTGGATTAAAATTTGACTGGTACTATAATTTCCTACCTGTAAACTGCAGATTATGCCTTAAAAAAATTATAAATTTCTTGCATATTACAGACCACCAGGTATTGTCTGCAGCTTCTTTTTTAGAGGTGAAGAAAAAAAATATACTTTAAAGAATATATAATTTTTAAATTTATTGGTGTGGCTTATGGTGATGCGCTATAAAGTATCAAATGACCTGAATTTTTTTTTCATGAAAGGCTATCATATTTTTCATCTTAGTAGTGCAATACAAGAGTCTCAAAATTTGCCTTCTTCGAATAAAAATCTGTTATCTCTTCAATAGAGTTGATAACAAATACTGATAAAAGTTTTTCTCTCTGATTAAATTTATTCTTAAATTTTTTGACACTGGCCTCTCAAAGTTTTGAAAGAATTACATTTTGGGATGAAGGAAATATGCATGCTTTATTTTATTTAATGAAAATATGTGATTACCTATTAATGAAAACTAATCATTTTCTGTTTTTGTCAAGATGAATCATCCCCACTTGCTGTATCATTACTATGGTGATCTTGATGAAAAATTTAAGTGTGGTAAGTGTACAGATCAGTAGGTATACATAAATTACAAAATTGATTGGGGGGGGGGGCTCAAATGACCTCAGCCCCTAGGTTCTGGTGCCTATGACTTACACCACTCTGACTTTAACCACCTCATATATAGTTTGGATATGTTGACATGTAGGATGAATGAACTATGACTTGGTCTGAATGTATTGTCCAGCAATAAACAATAACTAAATTCTGATGAGATTCTTGTATCAGACACAGAGAAGTTTGTGAATTTTTGGGTCATTCACATATTTGCTAACAAAACCCTTTTTTTCTCGCCATGGGCATTTAGGTTTTTTATTCTCAGGCCTTGACTTCACCACTTCTATAACACACACATAATCCTTGAATTCAGGCCTGAACTTCCTGAAGCTAAAAAAAAGAATATTTAAAGCAACAAAAAGCAACCCCCTACATTTGTGCATGTAGAATCTCAAAGGGCTATAGAAATCCCTGTTGTTGGAGGAGTGAATAAAAAGAATCACAATGATTTCCTAGCTATTTTTTTCGATGGAGATAATGGTGGCACACAGCTTACAAATGAATATTGCCAAAAATTTCATCTCTTTATTTAAAAGTTCTGGAGTACTTGTAAAAATACAATTAAGGTCAATTTATTTTTTAGTGTAACAAAGTTCAACTTTTAATGAAGTATTGCTAATATCTAATAAAGTCAATCGCAACCTATATTGAAGATAAACATAGTTTTTTTCGTACCCCTGTAAATAAAATTCATTATATAAAGGTTTTTTAACAGCTGGCTGATGTGAAGATATATTTAGGAAAGAGAGAAAATTCTACTGCTCTTACGAGGGATCGAACCCACATCCTCATTTGACAGAAGAGTGCACCAAACTACAAAGGCAATGAATACCTCAATCTTTCAAATACAAATACAACGCCACAGCAGGCACAATGCCCAACGAGGTGGCTTTCCTTAGAGCTCGTGTGCACTGAACGAGACCATACATGAACGGTTGGACCTAACTCAGGCCAAAACTGACAATTGCTGATACTGCCACCAGATGGCGACTTATCTGAGAATGATGTCACTTTCAGCACCATACAAAGGTTTTTTATAGCAGCTTGCTGATGTGAAGATATATTTAGGAAAGAGAGAAAATCAAAGGAATCAAACCCACATCCTCTCACATACCAGGTGAGCTCACTAAACTACAAAGACAATGAATATCTCAATATTTCCTTAGAGCTCATGTGCACTGAACGGGACTGTACATGGATGGTCAAACCTGACTCGGGTCAAAGCTCACAATTGCTAACACTGCCACCAGATGGTGACTTATCCGATGATGATCTCACCCGGCAAGTGAGAGGATGTGGGTTTGATTCCCCACAAGGGCAGCTGAATTTTCTCTTTCCTAAATATATCTTCGCATCAGCCAGCTGTTAGAAAACCTTTGTATGGATAGCAGAGAATGGCATTGTCCTTGGAAAATTCATCATATTATCTTTTATTTTCAATTTTTTTTCTAAGATTTTCATAATGTTTTTTCAGCTAATGAAGATGATGATCAGACTTTCCATTGCCTGTGGGAAAAGCTCCAACACTTTACTGAAAAAGTGAGTATTCATCTTCACAATCCTATCTTCTGATATCTTCGAGTTTTATAGTTTTAGTTTTGTTAGATTAATGTTTTGAAATTCTGTACTACAGGCAGAACTGATGGGAAGCAAATATATCGAAATGGCTTTATTTCTGGATAAAAATTTTGTAAGTGTAATTAAGTTTTGAATTCTATGAAAATATGTAAATTAAGTGTAAGAGATTATATGTTCAGAACCACAAGTTAGCTGAAAATTTAGATAATCTTTCTTCAGTATATTTTTGACAATATGGATGCTATCTTATGAATAACAGCTGTGAAGTCACTGGGACATATGGTTGTGGTAACGAGAAATTAATTTTTTGCCCAATTTTCGACCCAAATTCATTTTTATTTTTCCCTTTTTCACAATTTGGGCATTAAATCTTTTTTCTCATTCACTTACACATACACGCACTTACATGAAATTACTACCACAATGCAGTCTTTTACTCCCTTCTTATTGTTTTGAAGAGTCAACTTTTAATGCTGTGTGATGCCTTAGCCAGGAATCAGTGCAAAACTTTAATTCTGGTCTAGCCTGGACATATTAAGCTATTGAAAGAGGCAAATGGGACAAGGAATATCTAAAAAGGAAAAATAAGAAAATAAGTTGTAAATCTCTTATGCATTACTAGTTGGGAGTAAATAATGCTTGAAATTTTCTTAGATGTAAAATTGGTAACAAGTTTTTTTTTAAAAATTGATTCTTCAAGTAGTATTAAAATACAATGTATCATATTTAGATTTGATTTTCAGTACCATGGCAATAAAAATCTTTCAATTATCAGTTTTTAAATATTTATTTAAATCAGAGTTGGCAGGTTTTTGATGGTTTAAACTGTCATAGCATAAACCCTCAAATATTGCTTTTCAATGTAAAATTCCCATTGAAAACACACACACACAATGTTTAAGTGACTATGTTGTACAAAGAATAAATACTTAATATGGTTGCTAAATAATTTTCTACAGAATTATTTTGGACAATATATATGCATTTTTTCTTGTAAAATATACAATTTGAATAGAGCAAAGTATAAAAGCTAGAGGAAAAACTATGGAATGATTTGATTTTCTTCAATTTAAGACCATTCTGGACCTTCTAAAAAATTTCTTCAACTGCTTATGCATGTGTATAAAGATATAAATATCTACTGTGCTCTTTTATAACAGATAGATGTTTATCAAGTTCTTTTACACCATGTAATGTTAATTTCTGTTATCAAATTATCTAGATAATCACTGAGATGCTTAAAACAATAACCTTATTGTGCATAACATTAAAATATATCTTGCAATCAAAATACTGCCCAACAGGCATCACAGTGGTGGTCGGCTGAAGTTGGTTTTTGTGATTCCGAACTTCGAGGCATGAATGAGAACTGATCTCCCCATTAGAAAGTCTCTCCTCAGAAAGCAACAGCCGTACAATGCTACAAATATTCAATCATTACACTTCACTCACAATTTGAAATGTAGATGGTAGCACTAAGACAAAATTCACACACAACACCATATAAGCGCTCAGATGGTTAGGTACACACACTCATACTTTTGGCACAGCTCAATCGGTAGTGAGTTCTCCAGGCGATAGACTGGAGTTGTACTCGGTTTGAAAAAAAATCAAGATACTAAATTGCTTCGAATCCAAAGTAACATATTGCTTGATTTTCTTTTATTTATTTGACTAGTTTCACTTGTATGAGTCGTATGGAAAGGATGCTGTGTCTGAAGCTGTTCAAATTATCAATTGTGCTGACTTGGTAAGTTGATATTTTTTCCGTTTCATATAGGGGGGCCTAAGTAAAAGTTTTTCTCTCTCTTATAATTCTATGTTGCTTTGCTGAAGCGCCAATCTTGATATTTGTCTTTTTTGCAAGTATTAAACCTTGTGCATCTTTTATATTTTAAAGAAAAATTTATTTAGTTAAAATTGATTTTTCAATGTATTTTCATCATAAATTGTTTTAGCTGTTTTAATATTCCAAACTATGTATTAAGTGGGATTCTATTTGTAACGTTTCCCGCATGTTTCAGCTGTATCGTACAATAAACACTTCACTGTCAGTTGTTTATGTGGAAGTGTGGAGAAACAATCAAATGAACATGAGTAATAAAATAGCTGCTACCCTGGAAAATTTCCTTGGTTATGTTTCAGATAAGCTGACTCGAATGTCTGTTGATGCCGCTCAACTTCTCAGGTAAACTATTAGGTTTACATTTGTTATTTTTTTATGTAAATATGTTCTTATTGGTTTTTAATAAACTTTTTAGTTTTAGGTCAAGATCAACCAATTTGTATTCAACAAAATAAAAATGTCTGATTTGTAGTGGTAGAGTGAGAGGCAGATAAGTGACTATAAAAATTTTGCCACCCTTCTTTTGTTCTAGTCTGATTTTCTTGCCTTCTCATTACCTAAATTTGTTGTCTGTCTAAACTTGCCACCTTGCATAATTGCAGTTACCCAACCATCCAGACACAAGCAGCTCTCTTTCGATTTTTTTCCTTTTTTATATTCCTGATTATTTGAGTTGCAAATTATAGTCAATGAAATTGAAAACATTGTTCTTAGATGTTCAGAAGGCATTGTTTCATAGCAATTGATTTTAGCAATGCTATGATTTTTGATTTTTTTAATGATTTTTTTAATATTCTAAGTACTTCTTAAAAACAATTTGCTTTCGATTTTCCCACTGCAGTGGTTTTAATTTCAACAATGGCGAGACCAGCATTGCAATTACTGACAGCATTTGTACTGTTAATGCTCTAGGAATAACGAAGGTAGGACAAATAAATAATTATTTTCAAAGTATTTTTTACTATTGTTAATTTTTCTCTACCACATTTTATTTTTTGTTTTGGAACATACTGATCACTATATCTTGAACACAGGCATGTCTGTTTGTTACAAAGTATGTTATATTATATTTCAGGTTAGTAATATAGTAAAGCCTCACATATCTTCATTGTCTGTAGCGCATATATTGGGACATAATTTGGGAATGTATCATGATAGTGAATGTAAGCATTATGCATTTCTTTATTTGCGATCTGATGATTTGAAGTTTAACTTGATGTCATACAAAAAAATATATACACTGTATATTTTAAAGAAATAGAGATTTGAGAAAAAAATTAAGCGGAAAACACTTTAAATATAATCATTTACTTTAAATGTTTTTATAATTTGAATATGGATGCATAAAATAGAGTAATAAAAGCCATATCACCAGCTGCTTTCTTTTAACATCATCATACAATCAGGTCTCTTTAAGCGAATACTGCTTATAGAGGATAAGCCCATCAAGTGAATGATTTTTTTTTCTAGTTCCATCTTGGCAAATTTGGACTAGGTGGATACTATATTTTAATTTACAGAATTACTTAACCAGTCATCTGGGTGATCAGCATAACTCTATGCTGAAATTCTGAAAATACAGAGATGGGTAATTAAATGAATGCTCATTGGCAGTCCAAAATCCCCAAACACTATGCAAGTTACTCTCCTAAGTTCATACTGAGCTCCTAAGTGTGGATGCTAACCAGACAAGGCATGCAAGGCACCTGCATTCCTTGGCTGGTGTGCAAGAGGTCCTGGGTTTGATTCTCAGTGTAGAGAACAACACTTTTTTTTCCAAAGTTCACCTCAGCATAATATCCAGATAGTTTGGTTTCAGTTTCAAGATTTGTTTCCCTCTCCCCCCCCCCCCCATATTTTTGAAGTGAAACTTGCTTAGCCAGGGATGAATTTTTTTAAGGGAAAGAAAATTCATCATAAAAGTGAAACACTTTTTTTTTTCCTCAAAACCCGTTCCATAGAATAAATGATTGTGTGGTAAATCACAAGAATAATTGATTGTGCTCCCTAACTATGCAGGTCTGGGTTCGAATCCCAGGTTGTGCATGGACGTCTACTAACACTAACAAATTCCCCGGACAGATTGTAATGATCTCTTGGGAATGCATGCTGATCATGTTATGTAAAAAAATTAATTTAATTTAATTAAAGTTTAGAGAAGCAGATGAGTTGTGTGATGTTAATAGACCTTCAGCTGTGTAAGAAAATTAAGTTTTGTGGTGGGGGGTTTTTAGTTTGGGCGATTTGTGCCATACAAAGACAGTTTATTACCTTTCCCTACCCCCATGATGCCACACCCCCTGGTCTGGTCACATGAGAGCATATTTCACATGCGAAGGCAAATTTTGTGACGTCACAGTGCCAGCTCCTAATTAGCTGCACTGTTATAAAGCAGAATACATCCAGACTGCTTCACTTTTTCTTTTTCTTCTCATTCTTCACTCCTGTACTAGATCTACACCTAGATGGGCAATCACACTACATACTAGACCTACTAGTAATTGACTGTTTTTAGGGAACATACAATAATGAATATCATTACAATTGATAGAAAAGCAGTTGTAGCATGCGTAGGAGAGCCTGTAAGAAATAACTTTAGTAATTACTTGTACTCTCGTCATGGATCTTGCCTTGGCAAAACCATTCCATCAACAATGACAATGTAACCGAATAAAACTATGTCAATTGATATTTGTTTATTAAACTATTATTTTTTATTTTTGATGCTTATGTGCAATCAAAAATTTCACTTTTCTTGTTGTGTAACATTCTTTTGTAGACATTTATTATCATTTAAAAATTAAAGTCCTGATACCGTCCCCCCTCTGATTTAGAGCCAACCTGATTATTACTAGAAATTTTTAGTGAACAAATCTGCCGCACATGGAATTTACAGCGGGTTCAATTATGATTCCATATGATGCCAAACTTGTTAGAATTCTACAGGGCAAAAAAAATGGTGTCTTGGGGTTTAAGGACTCAGGTTTAATTAGACCAGGTGATTAAAGTTTAAGCGGGGGGGGGGGAAGGGGAAGTTTAAAAAAGATAAGAGGTCAAAAAGATCAATCTTATTCAAAATTTCTAAATTCATTTTTTAATAATTAATATTAAATTTAATTGCGAGGAATCTAGTCATGTCAAACCTAGAAGTTTCTCTTCTATATTGCTCGAGAGTCTCATTCAGATTTCTATCTTTGCATGTTCCTATGCCTGTTTTCCATTAAATGGTTGTTTTTTCTTGCATTTGTGGCATCAACCTTAATTATATGATGACAAAAGAAAATACTTTTCATGCTAATTTGGGCAGCATTATCTCTCTGGTGCCATACTTTCTATTGAAGTATTCATTATGTATTTATAAAAATTTATTCAATATTAAGTTTTCAGTTCAGTTAAAACTCTGCTAATGTATTATTAGGCCTTATTTATTATATACTCTAGTGATGATATACTTATCATTCATATATCTGCAGGCTGTAAATGTTCTTCCAATGAAGGTTGTGTGCTATCAAACTCTTTAAGGCAAGTTTAAATAGTATGTTCATTTCGATCTTATTAACACATTATTAACCATTTTAATCAAAGTGCTAAAAACTTCTATTCAAGGTACTGCTGTCATTAGTGTTCAACATGTTAAGATTGAATCATATTTTTGTATATTTACTGTTTTTTAGCTCAGAAAGTAAGCATTTCAATTGGACAGAGTCATTTTTTTGTACAGTACTTGTTGTGATAAAAAAATTTATACAATAGATACAATACAAATTTATAAATATTAGTGTTTCCCAAAGTGAGCAATATATGGAAAGGTCCAGGGGAGTGATAGAAGCTATGGGTATAGGATCCTATGGGTTTGCTTGAGTTGGGGGCGATGATAAAAAAAAAAATTCTGAAGAAGGGAGCGATGAAACATGTTTGGGAAACTATGCAATAGATTAATGCAATAATAAACTAAATTTTACTCCCTAATCTAACATAATTTTTTTTTTTCAAATTAAATTCACACAGGTCTCTGCATACCTTTTCTTTCTCCAGTTGTAGCATTGAAGACTATTATAAGACATTAGGCAAAGGATATGGTGAATGCTTATTCAACATGCCTAGAATGGTACTTGATGTTTTCATGTCCTTTATTAATTGTATGTCAATGAACCATTGATATATTGACATTTATTTAAATAATTTTTGTAAATTTTGATTCCAACATGGTTGTTTCAGCGGGAATCTATTTGTGGAAACGGTATAGTAGAGAAGGAAGAAGAATGTGACTGTGGCTCTCCTGAGGTCAGCTTTTTTGTTTTGTTTTTTTGACAAATTTTTATTACATTATGCAGTAGAACCTATTCAGATTATAGTGAAACATTTTGATTATCAGAATCTATGTTTTACACGTGATTTTCTTCCTTGACATTTAATTTCAGTACAGTAGATATCTCTATCTGTTGGAAAACAATTACAGACCTAATGCAGAGACAAGGGCGTAGCGAGAGAGGGGGGGACTTGGGGGTCTGGTCCCCCCCCCCCCGAAATGTGAGAAAATGACAGAAAAAAGGGGAAAAGATGGCCAAATCCATTGTTCTGTCACTTTGGTTTCCCCCCCCCCCCCCGAAATGAAAGTGGTCCCTTCCCCCGAACGAAATTTCTGGCTACGCCCCTGTGCAGAGATACCTTGTTTTATGAATGTTTCGGATGACGAATATTTTTTTCATGTTTTTTCAGACTGGCTAACAAAGGTTTCAGTAGATATGGGTGTACATACTATCATAATGTACATACTATCATGCCGCTGTGGTGGTCGAGTGGTTATAGTGACGGACTCGCGATGCGAGGATCCGGGTTCGAACCCCACAGTGGTGGTCGGCTAAAGTTGGTTTTCTGTGGTTCCCAACTTCAAGGCACAAATGCGAGCCGATCTCCCCGTTAAAAAGTCTCGCCACAGAGAGCGACAGTCCTACAACAATAAATCATTCAATCATAACACTTCACTCATAGTTAGAAAAACTGGTGGCAGATGGCAGCACTACACATAACAAGCATTACAGAGAAACAAAAAACTTCACGTCAGGTTTCACTACACGTACACGCACATTCCCGCATGTACCGATTCGTTGGGGGTTCCGCGGGGGGGGGGGGGTATAGCAGTAGTAGGTAGGGCCTCCAAAAAATGGCTCGGGGATCCATGATGTTCTTGGGTCGGCCACCTCGTTGGGCAATTTGCCTGTTGTGGCGTTGTATTTGTATTTGTATAACATAGCATGTAAGTTTACATGTCATAAAATGTAATGTTAATTGCTGTTACCCTCAATTAAATTAATTTATGTCTGCCTCATAATCACTTTCCAGATATAATTTAGGCAAAATTGCCTAAGCTCTTCCTTCTTAGGAATACCAATGAGTGATAATAATAATAGCCATTTTTTTATTTTCCAGGTACCTTTCAGAAAACTCAAAGTGCTTTTTAATGTTTTAGAACTTATCTTTAAATTTTGCACAATACTTAGAACAAATCAAATGATTCCCCATAGAAATCTATGTTGGGAAATCATGTTCGAGTAAGTGAATATGAATCTGGGGCAAATTATATTTTTATTAGCCAAGATGTGTGTGTATCACTGTAATTCTATTTAACCAGGGTTGTCCTGATGAGTTTGAAGGCCCCATTTTCAACTTTCATAGAAGAAATGTCTCCCAGTTGTTGAAGGCGCCACAGAGAGAGAGAGAAGACAGACCTTAAACATTACACTTACATAACAAGAAAATTCAGTCATCTGCTATTTTCACTTTGAAATATAGAAAACATGGCAGCATCTGTAGCATACAAAAATATGTAAAGAACACGCATGCACTCAGAACACCCATTCCAGCATGTACCAATTCGTTAGAAATTTCCAAATAGCAATGATTACAAGATGCATGTACAATTAAGTGGTATTTGTTAAAGACTGAATAAACTTGAAATAACAATTAAATGAAATATGGAAATTATGAAAGAAAAATCAAAATGAATAAAAACTTTATTTTTTAGTTCATAAAATATTTGAACTCAACTTAAATATTTTAATCTCTTCTCAGGCTTGTTTGCAACATGGGTCGTGCTGTGATCCTATGACATGCAGGTATATCAAACATGCAGAATGCTCTGTTGGTTCTTGTTGTAGAAAATGCAAGGTACAAATTTTAACTCATTATTTTGCAAACTGTGGTAGTCTTTTTGCAATAATTTATTTTATTAAAGTTGCCAGGGAATGTAATATAAAAGTATCTGAATGATTATCGCTTAGATAAATACAGGGTGGCAACTAAAAGATGGCAAGCGGGTCAGGTGCATCAAACCCTGAACCCATAATTCCCTCTTTCTTAAGACAGGGTTGTCTCAGATGACATAAGAAATAGTTTCTAGTTGCTGCCAGAAGAATCTGCTAGAAGAATCAACCGTCAGGAACTTTTATCTGTTCTTTCTTTTCACTGAGGGAATTTTTTTTATACTTTGAACATCAAACTGTGAATTTTAAAAATAAAAAATGCTTATTACTATTCATTATTAATCATTGAGTCATAGTTTTAATGTCTTCATCCTTTCTAACCATAGCTCCTGTCTACAGACAGTATGTGCCGTCCATCAAAAGGGGAATGTGATGTTCCAGAGTTTTGTGATGGTATGCGAGGAGAGGTAATGCTACCCTGCTGCTTTTTGAACAGAATGTTAAGTTAAAGCAGTTTTGATCATGATCATCAATTCATTTATAGCCCTTTCAGACCCCGTTTGCACAAACCTGTGAGGTTTCTTTAGATATTTTATTTTTTAATCTCGGGTGGTTCAACCCCGGCTTTAAGGAATATGTGTGTGTTATTGTTAAAGCCAAGGCTGAACTCCCTGAGGAAAAGTAAGAAAGAGTATCTACGGTGAGAAACAACAATCCTCATGTTTGTGTTAATAAGCTATTAGGTCTGAAAGCATTATAGTCATTTTGAGAGAGTCTTTATTCCTGTGATCGCAGTTAAATTTTACTTCTCTATAACATCACCCCACTTCCCCACTTTTTAAATTGGTTTTATCAAGTCCCTTTAGTGACTTTATCTTAAGATTTGACCAGAGTTCCAAGCCTTAAGGGCATTTTACAATATACATGTTTTATGGGGGGATGTACAGTAGAGCCCTTATGTAGTGCCCCTGTTTTGGAGTTAACCCCACTTAGCATTAGATATTTCCTATGAAAAAATCTTTCATGCATAGAGATTATTATAACTGGTTCAACTGTGATTCGTTATAATGCTAAGGTCCCTATAGTACTATAATTCAGTGAAGCAAATGGTGGAATTGAATCATAGTTCAACCATATGAAGGGTGCAGGAGAAATCCCTGTCATGGCATGAAGATAAATTTTGATGAAAAACATGGTTCAAAAACAATAGAAAGAAGACAAAACAGCAAATATTCAACCTTAGTTTGGAGTGCAATGATGAGTTTTTTCAATGATAAGGATGGCATATTCAGAATCTACACCTTGAAAACCAACAGATGGTGCCCTCAACTCATTTTTGACCAAAAGTTTGATTACAGTGTTATTACTCTGTACCCTTTTTTTTGTGAGAAACTATCTTGAAACTGACAGGACCAAAAAATTTTCAAGATGTATAGTATTTATTTATAAGAGGAAAAACTGCAACAAAAATGGCAAAAATTTGGATTGAAATGACTAAAGTACTTATATTTCACTAGGACTCAAAATCTCTTCCATGGCTTCAGGAGAATATTCTATATTTCTCAAAATCATGGTTCCACAGACTGAAAAGCTTTTCTCTGCATTTCATGATTCAATCATCTCATCAAGATAGAATAATTATCCTGTCTATGTGTGCATAATTATATAAATCACAATGAAAATCCCACTTTGATTGTAAAATTAAATTTGAAAAAAGTCTTGATGTGTGTATTTTTGAATATCATATATTTTTTTATACATCAGTACTATAGCCAAAGAGGGAAAGAAAGATGTGTGAAATGTATATTTAATGTTTATGTACCGTATTTCAACAATTATAAGGAACCCCTTTTACACTTTTTTTTTGCCAAAAATCAGGGTCTCAGAAGTAGAGGAGGGAGTTCTTATACATGTATAGTACAGGGTTTGCACAAATGAATGACACAATTTTAAAAAAATTATGTTTTCAATACAACAACACGTGATATAATCTGTGATACATGAAAATATTAAGAAAAACATTCAAAGATTTTTCAACATCATAGATGGCAGCACTATAGAATGCAGAGACTGAAATTTACTGAACCATTCTTTGGTTTTTTTCCAGTTACAAATTTCTAAATGCTGCACAAAAGTAGCTGAAATAACCCTTGCATATTTTGCGCACACATATTCTAATATACAAAAACTTTTTTTCTTCATTGTCACCATTTATAAACTTTGCATGTTTTTCTTTATTTTCATGTGTGTCACAGTATTATGTGTAACAGTTTCGAAAATATAAATTTTTAAAATCATGTCATTCATTTGTGCAACCCCTGTATTATAGATATTAACAAATTACTCAATTTCTTACAATTCATGATGAGAACGACTCTGATGATGATAATTAACTAGATGATGTAGCTGATTGTGATGTATCAAATGAGAGTGATATATATGTATAAAGGTATACCTTTATATATAAAAGATATATATATATATATATTTTTTATATCTCAAAAAGTATCTTTGATGAAACCTTTTTCCAAATTTTAAGCTCAAAAAATCAGAGGGCGGGGGTACGTTCCTTATACACGTTAGAATTACCTTATACACTGGTTAGTTTTCTTGGTTCTATCCCCCTTTGTGAAATAAGATCATTGGAAATACACACAAAAATTCTGCTATTTTTGAAACATTAAAATTTTCATCTTCAATTTCTTTGCAGTGTCCTCCAGATTTGCATAAGAAGAATGGAATGGTGTGTAGTGGTGGTTTGGGCTACTGCTATAATGGCCATTGCCCTACTGTCCAAAAGCAGTGTGAAGCAATTTGGGGTTACGGTAAAATAGTTAATATATTTTGCTTATATTTCTCAGTTCCACTCAAATGTTTCACATAATCATAGAATTAAAAACCTTCTTTTTATTCAATGCCACATCAGAAAGATGTTTTTTTTTCTCAACTTCTATCTGATGGTTAGATTTTTTTTATGGGCAGTGTGTTATTATTAATCCTTTTTTTGTGATATATGCTCTTACATTGGGTTGCTGTATCTCTTTGAGGCGTGAATGCAAGTCGATCTCCACATTAAAAATCCTCGCCACAGGGAGCAACAGGCCTACAATGGTATAATTCTTACAATAATTCAATCACATTGCACTTCACTTATAGTTAGAAAAATTGATGGCAACACTATGACAAGCATTACACAGAAACAAACTTTATGTTAGGCTCACAATGCAGACACACACAGCTTCCAGCACAGTCCAGGTCTTCCTCGACCACCTGCTAAAATCTTCATTGAGACAGAGCGGTGGGCTCTGGATAATATAGTTAGGAGGAGGAAGTTGCAGTATTTTAGTTACATTTGACATCCATATTTTTTATGAGTATCTTTTTTCTGTTGAGCAATTTGCCTGTTGCGGCCTTTGTATTTATATTTAATGAATAACTGTGGAACACATTGGGCTATTCATTAGTGATTTTATTTTATTTTTTCTTAACATTTCACTTCTGCCAGTAGAAATTGCCAGATGTGAAATCACTGGTTTATGCCAGTAAGATAAAAAAAATTGGTTGGTTGAATCAACAATCATTGGTTGAAATTTGACCATCTAGTCATTTTCTGCACCGGGACCTACAATTTATTTCCAGTTCCAAATGTCAGCCTGTTTCATACTCACTGAGAGGTTAATGTGCTAATATGTGACTCCCTGCAGTAACAATCTTCTGTGGTCTTGTCGCCGTTTCTGTTGTACCCCTGTGTCACAGAATATCAAACTTGTGACACCTCTAAACATCCTTTGGTAATTTAGGCAAGTACCTTATCGACCTAGGCTACCATACCCAAATTGGCGGTATGATCATATAAATGTCTAAACAACATAGAAATTATAAAGAAAAATATCTTATGTATAAAATAATAGACCAAACTAACCAAAAGCAAATGGAAAGTTACAAATTCCTAGTAGATGAATTGACCCAGCATTGGAGAGTTCATGATTTTCCCCTTTTTTTCATTCGCTTTTATCATTGGTTTCATGATATAATTACATGACGCAAAGAAATATTGTTCTGTAATAAAATAACACATCTTATATTCTTTTGAAGGGTTCCCAGCTACCTGGAGACTCAAGGAAAATGTAAATCGTTTATAATTTTTGTGATTGCATTTTTAGTTGGTTGCTGTATTTTAGTAATATATATGATGTCCATACACTTGTTATGGACACCTTTTTCTCAGCCACCTCATTGGGTATTTTGCCTGTTGTGGCCTTGTATTTGTAAAATATTTTTAGTAGGAAAATGTGCAAAAATGTTTGACAAAAGGCAGGGGGAAAAACTGAAATTTGAAAAACATTTGGAAGGCTAAGAGCTTGAATCCTATTTATTTATTTCTGCAGGAGTTACAGTCAAGGGAAGTCTGAGAAACGTTTGAGTTTGGTTCAGGGAAATGATCAAGCAGGCTTTGTGTTGGGAACCCTGATTTTTCATTTGATACATCTTTCTTATAACTAATCAAGTGCAAATCTTTTTTTTAAATAAACCCGGAACATAAATTTCAATCACACAGGTTCAGACAGCGCACATAACATATGCTATGATCGTTTGAATACCCAAGGGACACCTTATGGCAATTGTGGATCTGATGAAGTAGGTGGAGGACTAGTCAAATGCTCCAAGAAGTAGGTATTTTATATGTATCTAAATCTCAATTTAAATTAATGAGTTGGCCAAATCATTGATGATGTCACTCGTCCGCTATTAAATAAAGTGTGACTTAATATGATGCAGAAATGAATTTTGTGGAGTAAATTCTAAGTACCTCTGTGGAGAATCGAGCCACTGTCCCCTTGTGGTTCTATGTGACGCCTATAAAATTTCTGTTATTCTTTTTGTACACGGTGAAGAACCTTTTCAGATCCTGTACGCACAAACATGTGGGTTGCTTTTCCTCACTTTAGGTATTCTTTTTCTAACCTCAGAGAGTTCAGCCCTGACACCAAAGATTATGTGTGTGTCATCTTTGAAGTCAGAGATAAACTCCCTGAGGTTAAAATGAATATCCACACACACACAGTGAGAAAAAACAACCCTCACATTTGTTAGTACTGATTCTGAGCTTTCACACCATAATTTTACAGGAATGCTGTGTGTGGTATGCTTCAGTGTCGGAACGGCAGGAAATCCCCAGTGATGAGTCAAAAACCTTTGGAGTTTATTGTTAATAAAATTACATTGGATGGAGAATCCCACGAGTGCAAGTATGTATATTATACTTTCTGAAAATTTTTATCAGTGTTTCATCATGAAGAATTACATACATGTACTCATGCTATTGTTGTGATAAAAATTTGTTTGCTGAACAAAGGTATTGACACGATAGCAAATAAGAGGGATGAGTTAGTCCAGTTGTGAACAAATTAACTATTTGAAGACCGTTGCAAATTAAATACTGCTCTCAGTGTGGGTTGGTTCACATTAGTTTTGTTGTTGTGTTCCAGAGTTGTTCCTATTTCCTCAAGTCTTGAGAGATACGCCAGTGGTTTGATTTTAGATGGGACAAAATGTGGCTTTCAAAAGGTGATTTACTTTTTTTATTTTAAAACTGATTTTTATTTAATTAATTTATTTAAAATTTTTTGTTTATTTACTGAATATTTAAATCTTAAAAGAATTACATATATAATAAATAATGTGTTATTCTATTATATGCCGTGAAACCTGTGTAAGACGGACACTCCGTGAGACGGTAACTTGTCTCGAATGAAATTAAATTACAGTCCCATCAATGATTAGAGCTTTGATGTACACTTTTATAAAATGTAAAACTATTTCAGGCCTTTGATATTCGATTGATTTTTTAATAATAATAATAAATTTATTAACACACAAGAATACACACAAAATGGGAGGGGAGGGGGAAGATATTACATAAATAGGGAAAAACAAACATATTGGGAGGGGGGAAATCAATGCATATATCCATAATGACCCAAGAGATATTGGGTCCACTATGGATTGTATACATTTCATGTAGGTTTCACTGTGGTATATTCTACTTAATAGAACTGAATTAGATGTTTATTGTGCTCATTTATCAAAAGTCAAATCAATTCAATTTGATATGTTTTAATTTTGTTCATAGAATAATTGTTTTCCCTTAATTGAATTATTAAAAAAATTCAGTTCTATACACACTTGTTCAACAAGTTCTTTAAGAAACAGAAGTATTGCGAACCTACTTTCTGATGTGAAATTCCAAATCTGTTTGATTGGAATACTCTTATGTGCAGGAAATTACAGATCTCTATTTGCTGGTGTATCAGACACTTTGGCATGTAATGTGCATCCTCGTTTGAAGTACACATTTAGTATATTTAACTGCCTAGTACTGACTTGTAAGATACAGTGTTTTTTGAGAACTATTTGAATATATTTTTAAAAAGAAAAAAAGCGTTACTAACATCAGCTAATATGCTAATTAAAAAATTTCAAATATTCCCTCAATCATTAAAAGTAAAGATAATGTTTGTAAATTAGTTTGAATCATTACTTTGAAGCATATGTTCAATTTTTATTTTTTAATGTATGAAATATTTTTCAGTTCTGCTTGAATAAAACTTGCATCAGAATTAGAAGTGTTACGTCTGGGAATTGCATAGTGACTGGTCGGGACTCTGAAGTGTGTTCTGGACATGGAGTGTGTATTTCATTCCCTTATTAGTTCCTAACTTTTTTATTTTTACCAAAAAATTTTCAAAAACCATCAGAGTTTCTAATTGTAAACCAATTTCTGCAAATGATAATTTTTGGACCTCAGTTCTAGTGAGTATATACTTATATTTCACACACACATGATTTGAATAGTATTTTCATCCCATGCAAGATGAGTGATTTGATGATTTTGTCTCTTTGTTCAAATTGCTTTTTGATGTAAATGGGTGATTCTCACAAAATTGGCCTAAATTGTGTCCCCAGCTGTTTACATTAAGTATATTTGGCAGAACTGTTTTTTATCACTTTCTATTTATATTTCCGTTTCTGGAAAGTCACCACTCTGTTTTTAATTTTTTCATCAATAGATTTTTAAAATTCTTGAACACATTTTAATTTAGAAATAAATTACCTTTTGGGTTTGATAATACAATTGAATATAATCGACGTTACATTTACCCGAAATTTCAAAATGAACACGGCTATACGTGTTTCGGAAATATATGAAGTTCCTTCATCAGTAGCAGAAACAAAGAAAAAAGCTTTTTTCTTCTTTGTTTCTGCTACTGATGAAGGAACTTCATATAGTTCCGAAATGCATATAGCCGTGTTCATTTTGGAATTTTGGGTAAATCTAACATCGATTATTCAATTACATTTTAATTTCATAAGAAAATGTTCTTCTGGATGTCCCCAGCCCATTTTTCAATTTTTAAAATGATAACTTTCTATCTTAAAACAGAACAAAATTTAGATAATGTATATTTTTAAGATTAGAATACTTTTTCCATATTTCATCTTTTTTTATAATTTTAAGTGTTTTTATCAATAGTTTATAACCGAATGGAAATTTTCCCCAGCTTTTTTTTCCATTCAAGACATTTCGAAAGCATTGATTCCAGTCCTGCAAACACCATTTGCCACCTATCAAATTTTGTATTGAGAAAGTAATGAAGAATGTAACTTTCACTTGAACCGCCTTTTAAATCAATTAGGGTTGGGAATTATTTTAATTAAATGTCCTTCTCCTGGCTATTTTTTTTTTTTTTTTGTGAGAAATATATAATTAAAAATATTTTCGCTTTACCACATAATTCGGTTTAGAGACATCTATTGTTTCTGAAAAAGCATGTTTTCAACATGCTTAGTTTCTGATCAAGATCACATCAAACATGTAAAAATGTCTTTCTTCTGGCATTAGATAACCAGAAAAAGGTTTAATCATAAGTTAGGGGGATAAAAATAACAAACATTCTGATTTCTCTATTGCAACATCAAGCTGTAGTAATGTTTCATCAAAAGACTGCTTTGAGCATGCATCTCATGCTGTAGCAAAACCAAGACAAATTAGAAATCTATTGCTCTCCATAAACTTGACAATAAAGGAGCGAGAAACACACACATACCAAAAAATAATAATGCAATTAACAAAGAAAACCAATTTGTTCAGAGTATTAGTGCTTGTCCAAGTTGAAAATGAGCTGCCATTAAATGAAACATGTTGCCATTGTCAAGCATAAATATAAAGTTATGATGAAACAGGCAAAATGACTCATCAGATTTGCCTATCTCTCAACACAGTTAAATTTAAATTACTTTTTTTTACCATGAATTTTTAACAAACTTCATTGTTGATTATATTTCATTCATTAGCAGGAAAAGAAGTGTCCCAATTTGAACAACATTTGTTTTTGGTACTTTTTTTTTCATTTTTAGTCCAATTTCACGGAAATGACCCTAATATAGTTCAATATAGTTCAAAAAAGTCATCTATACTTTTAATAAATTCAATATGCATTTCAAATGCAAAGAGGCTTATAAAATTAGAAATTACAATAAATCTCTATAGGCTATTATTCTTGTTGTTAGCCAACTTTCATTTGCAGCCAGTTTTCTATAGAACCGAAAGAAAGAGAAGAAGGAAAGACTAACTAACCAACAATTAAAACTATACTTGTGCTAGAATGATCTTTATTGTCAGTTGCATAGATTGTGGGCACCCCCAAAAAACATAAGAAATGTTCTCTTTCCCTATTTTCAACAAATATAGTGATAATTATTGTTCATTATTTAATTTTTTTTCTGCAAAAAATGGCTGAGTTAGTAAAATATTTCATTATAAAAATCCATGCAACAATATATGCTATTAATTTAGGTTTGTACCAACATCAACACATGTTTCTGTGATGAAGGTTGGATCGGAGAGCATTGCAGCATGCCTGAAGAACCTCTGGACTCAACAGATGATATGAACGAGAGTTTGAAATATCTTTATTCAGGTGGCAACAGCACCCATGATGGACAAGAACAAGGTTTTCTCTTCATTATGCCTAGTTTTCAAACTTCATAGATAGAAAAATTCCTTTATCATTACAACTTCTTTTTTTTTTAAATTAACTTTTGTATCCATTTTCTGTTTGTTTTTGTTGCGATCTGATATGTAAATCAGATGCTGCCGATATCAATCCGCCATGACGTCATCGATTATGAGCGATCCGTCTAAGACGCCTTCATGTACAGTATTAAGGAGTTCTAGATCCGCCTATATAGGGGAAGATTTCTTCCATACACACACACACATAATCCTGCCTTCAGTTCGATATCATGGCGCTGCACGCTCGTGAGAGATGTTTTAATCTTGTTTGTAAACATTACATAACTAAACTGTTTTATGTTTAGTTATGTTGAGTTTCATTGAATAAATTAATTTCAAACCACCGCATTTCCACCTCTTAAAAGTTTTTTTTTAATTGTTTTCTTATTCATTATATTCAGCTGAGTTACAATGATTGATTGAAATAAAGTAGCCCACTTTTCAAATTCACTCACATTAGCAGAGCAAGCATCGAGTAAATTCATAAATTTTTGTATTCATTCATTTGACCATCCAATCCATCTTAGTATGTATTCGTTTCTATCTACAAAATTTTATAAGTGATTTTGTAAGCGGTTTTAGAATTTGAGCACAACACTAAACATAGGAAATTGTAACACAGAATTACTCTATTATATCAGCTGAGACTTTTTAATACTGATATTATAAGCTAGGTGGTGTTAATAACCATTAATATAATACCAAGGTCTTACTTTATATTGAAAATTTAATGATTCTATGAATTAAATTGAATGAGTTTTTCATCCAGCTGTATGCAATAGATTATCACATAATTTTTCTATTGTTTATTAGGAACACTGAGAAAAGATTACAGGAACATCCTTTTGATCACAATTATAGTAACATCATTGCTCATTGGTTTTGCTGTAGTTGCATCGATATTATTCATTTTTGTAAGAAGGTAAGCATTTTGCAATCAAAACATATTTATAGTTCTATCAAAATAAAAACTAGTAAATTTCTAGATTATGAAATAAATGTGCTGTAAATGTATTAATCTATTAATTTCAACTCTGAATTTTGACACATAATGCATAATAAAGAACTTAATTATTTTACTTCTTGATTTTTATTCAGGTGAGTCAAACGTTTTGCAATATTGTTGTGGGAGAAAGGTGACAAAATATGTGCTTATCCCACAGGTGGCAAAATCATAAATCCGTCTCTGAGCATACTGTACTATTTTGTCAGTTGCTAAGTTTGTCAGTTTGTCTCCTGTCTCTTTCCCCATGCTTGAAACACCAACTGTTGCCCTCCAAAAGAAATTTCTGACTATGACCTTAATCCATAATAAAAATCCATGCATTTTAACGACCAATAGGACATGGAAGCTGCTTGAAGGAATTTTTCACCTGTGAAGGCAAGAACTGGTATCAACTTGCGCTTGAAAAACTGGTAAAAAGGTGGCTTCAATCAATTGCAACATTGCGACCTGTACTTTAAATGTTAGTCGCTCCTTGTTTTGTAGTTTGATAAATAAAATAAGTAAATGCTTGAAATATTGCAAAACCTTTGACTCTCTTGAATACAAGTTTCTCAATAATTTACATGCACTGTTTTTCTGTGTATTTGAACTCTCTTGGCCACCCAAATTTTAGTCTATCGCCATTGAGCCACTTCTCCTTTTTATCTCCAAAAAATACCAGGCGTCATAATTATTTTGTATGAAAAAATTCTATATTGATTGGCAATTAAAGTAAAATAAAATTTTTAATATAAAGGGGAAATACTGTAGGACCCCAGTTAACCAAGGCCTCTATTAATCAAGGCATTTGGCTAGACAAAGATCAACCAGTCACCTATACCTCCCACTGGTGCAGTGCAACTTACGAAGAGTAAGAAAGGCATTCAAACTGATGATTTGAAAGTAATTCTGGGTAATTCTTAAATTTAACATTATTTACAGAAGTTCTGATTTTTGATAGTAAGTAAAATGAAATTACTTGCAATCGATATGCTTTTCTTTTTCACATTCTGGTTATCGTCATTTAATATGAAAATCCTTCCTTTCTTTCAGGTAGAAAGAACTGTTTGGTTGTGACACCATTTATTTGTTCGGAGTTTGCTGTTGCAATTTTTTCAATGTTAAATTTGTTTGGATAAATCACACAAGGAATTCAGAATTATTATGGTACTTTCATTCTGGGAATTATTTTTGTTGTTGTTGTTTGTCATTTCCAATGGAAATTATTTAGGTGATTTTCATCTATTTGATGAATTTTCAGAAAAGAATGTAGCATCAAAAATATTTCGATTTTTGATCTCTCTGATACGTTATTTTGAATTTTTAATGCCCAATAACCTAGGTAATAAATATATAGTAAAATAAATCTTTTTCTAAAATGAATTTTAGTGCACTGAGATCTCAAATCTAAATTTTCAGTAATTTTCCACGGTGTGCTGATATTATAAACATCTCTTTGAGTTGATATGATATAATTATTTTTTTTCATGAAATTATATTAGTAGTTTTCAATGGAGATATTAAAAGAGTATTATATGCATCTATAAGGAATAAAATTTTTAATTTGCTAAGGTATAGTTGGTTCTTTCCGTGATGAATTTTTGTGTAAAAAATATTGTTGATGCGAATAGTTATTTGTGTTTTAAAGATATTTTGTTCTTTTATAACTTACAATCATCGACTGAAATTGATGAGTTTTTTTTATATAAAAATAGTTTCATTGTTATAAAATAACTATAATTATTCTGCAAAGTTTACTGGAAAATTTAGTGTTGTGTGAAACTATTTTGTACCTTAGGAGACTTTCCTTTTGAACCTTACCTTGAGAGGTTTATTTAAAATATATATATATATAAGTATTCTGGAATTAATTTACAACATTGGTCATATTCTCTTAGATCAGCGGTTCTCAGCCCTTTTTGGCTCACGAAGCCCTTTCTGGTATATAATTTCTATGGAGGAGCCCCGTGTGTGTAGGTCTATTTTTTATTCATTCATAAAAGTTATGATTTATTATTATTATTCAAAAATACTTATAATTATTTTTTTCAGAATTCACTGTTTTTTGTATTTTTTTCGAGTTGCCGCAAAGCCCCTGGGGAGTTCACATGGAGCCCCGGTTGAGAACCGCTGTCGTAGATGATGACTGTGTTTGAATATTAGAGGGGTTTTTTTCAGTACTGAATGTATGTTGAAAACATGAGTAAAAACTATATGAAGTTCTGTCATGCAATAACACTAACTCATCCAAAACAAATTGTTAATATGTGTTAGCTCAAATACATTTATTATTATTTCTGTATTGTTAACTGTGCATGTTCATAGAGATATTAATATAATGTACTCAACATATTAGAGAAAATGTTCATCGTGGAACATACTGCCAACTTTAACTAAGCAAAATCATTAGTTATTCGAAATTTTGGTTTTTTATTAACAGATCTTGTCATATTCATTGTTTGATTCAATAAAAATGTCATTTCTATTTGAAAACTGAATTGTTATTTATACAAAAAGACGTGAATAAAATTTTACCTTAAAGTTAAGAAATATTTCTCCTATGCCTCAATATTTAAAATATAATTCATGTTCAATTTTCTATTACATCTTTATTTTCAGAACTTTAATCATATTAATCATTTTCTTATGAGAGGCATCTAAATAATTTTTGAGTAATAGACAGGACCAGTGTGTCTTTTTGGGGCCCCGGGCTGACTTTTCTTGCTTGGCAACAGTAGCTGTCAAGCCATAAAGGCATGTTTTTTTTGGACTTTCTTTGTTTACTATGCGCTATGCCTATCTCATCTATTCAATATCGAATAATTATAGGTTATTTCAACCTTAATTATATTATTTTCTCTTCAAATGAGACGAGAGGCTCAGAAAAGGTTTGGGGTTCCCATTCGGCTCAGGGCCCCAGGCATTACTCCAGCTGCCCCATCTTAGTTACGCGCCTGCTGATAGACCATCTCTCCTGTTTTTTCAACATTAATTATTTCATCGACAGAAACAGAGACTCGGAAATCACAATCGCAATAGTAATGAAAACATTTTTATTTCTCTCACTATGAAAAAAAAATGAAAGCGTCACAATATCATAATTAAGAGATGTATCTACAAGCAATGATACATATTACTATAATATAAATACAGTTGATTTGTTTTTTTGCAGCCTAAAATTCTTCAATGACTAAAAAGACTTCATTTGTGTATATCAGACAGTAATACAAAGTTTATCAACAGCAAGGACCAATCTATTTACCTCAAACGTAATTAAGTTACTCTTATTTTTACTTAAGAAAGGAAAAACACTCAAAAATACAATTAAATACACACAGTTATTACATTCATACATAAAGTAGCCGGTGCTCATAAAAAGTAGAAATTCAAAACTTCACTGCGCAAATCATCCATTACCTAACATCTTGAGCTTTAACCACTTCTGACCTTCAATTTTTCCACTTAAAGTAAGAAAATTTCGTCAATTTCGTGGGAAAAAACACTTAGGTAAATGCTTTTAGTGTATCAAATTTTTCTATTGGCGATATAAATGTGCTTACCCTTCCCAATAATTATTTATAAAAAGCTCAACTGCGGAAATCGGGCATGCATATCCAGATTAAAATCAAATTAATAGGAAGATTTTTCATTATTTTAATTTTTTTAACTTTTAAAGCTAGTAAATTTTTCTAAAAAATAAATATCTCGAGTTGAGCAATTTTCATGATTATAATTAAATAGCACCTAGCATCAAAGGGAAGATATTTTAGATATTTAGTTTATAGCACCTGTAACAATTAATGTTTATCATAGTGGAACCTTGATTAACTGGAGAGTATGGGTTTGGAGCAGGTAAGAAGGAGAAAAAATTACGAATGCCCCAGTTTGGCGTTTCAGTTAACAGAGATAATGATTCATTGGCGAAGTGGACGCCATAACATTCCATTGTAGATGACGATTCTAATTTTTCTTTAGATGAGTACCTCATCGAGTATGGGAAAAATAGGATGTTTTTGTCAGTAAAACAGCCTTTTATGACTCTTTAAATATTTTTCAGATTTGGCGCAAACTCATGAAACCACTTCTCGAAAAATGTTGCGGTTCATTCAAGCTGACTTCCAGAGAGTGTAGGTAGCAAAGCTGATTAAAAGTAGCAAACTCTTAAGTAAAACTCTAAGTATTAAACTCTAAAACACTGCAATATATACTCTTAAAGTAGCTGGTTTCTCTGCCATATCTCAAAGTCCCCAGCTTTGTTAATCATCCAGTGAAAAACCACAGCTTAAATTTGTCACCCCACAAGCATTTCTGCAACCTCAAAATTCTGATGTTGGTCTACCATTTTGTCGCCATATATTTTGATTAATAGAGGCTATTAACCCATATGCACACACTGCACTCATTTGAGTACAGCAAACATTTGGCTTCGTATAATAATAGTTTAGCTGTGCATCTAGATGTTGTATATTTTAGCACTTGTAGATGATAACCCTACTCAGAGAGATTGACATCAAAAATAATTTTCGAGAAGATATTTCTGATTCAGAAATGAACTCTCGAAGTTGGTGTACTCTAAATGAGATGTTGGTGTACTCTTGGGTACTTTTGTTTTCCACCTTATACTACCAACATATTGTCATTTTCATGCAAATGATTCTTTTGTCATTTATTATTTAGATTGCAGTTTAACTAACTATGCTCTAACTGTGAATAACTAACACAATTCAATTTCGTTTCACTTCAACTTTTTTTTTCAAATTTGTCATATTTTGCTGACCTCAATTGAGAACACTTGTTGTACAGTGTCATAATTGCTGTTGACATATTTAAAAAATCTCTTGGGATATTCTTAGTTGGTGCAATTTCAACAAAATATCCTAAAGCGTATGTAAGAGGGCCTGGGTTCGAGTCCCGGTAGAGACAAGATGACTTTTCTTTTAAAGTTCACCTCAGCATAATATCCAGAAAATATTTTTTTCCAAAATATCCTAATATCGAAATGGAATTTAAAGATCATCTAGGTGCAGGCATAAGCAGTTTAATCAAGGATCCACTTTCGAAGTTATTATTAATTATTCTAATTTCAGTTTCAAATTTTTAGAGTTTTCCCAGTCTTAAGGCTAGTTATGAATGAATGATAAGCACCGATATTCTTATCAAAAGTAAATTTAATTTTATCTGAAAATTTTTAATTTTTTTTCACACTATAGTTAATGCCAATACCGGAAACATTAATTTCTGATGATAATAACAAAAATCATAAACATATAATAATATTGATGCTCTTCATAAACACATTTTACACGTCTTTCTATATAAAACTTATTATGTACCAACAAACACGCTTCAAAATAAAAAAGCTAAGAAATCTCACAATAAAATATGGTATTGTAAGTTTATAACTATAAATTTTATTACAGAGAAAGAAGCAAAATGTTTTGCCTCAATGAAAAAAAAAATGCATTTATACAGTGCTCATAACAAAGATATAGAAAAGATCCAGCTTTTCGTGTATATATATATATATTATTCATGTTGCACTTTGCGCATAAAGAAAAAGAGATATTGATTTTGTTCATCTTCATTTTGGCACCAGATTTAGACAGTGGAAGGTAATGTAAGGAGAAGGATAGTATGTGTGTTTACAGATATACACGCCTGACTATTTTTAATAATTATATACATGCAAAATGATATTTTTTTACTGGCATTAATTGTATGATCAACATACTCTCCAGAAAATTCAGACAATATTCCATTCTCATAAGTGTTTTAAGCTCATAGCATAAGGCTTTTCTTCTTGCTTCGTTATCGATTCTTTCCAAAGGCAAGTTATGCACATATATATATACAAAGGTTTACAGACTCATTTCAATCTCCAGATAAATGCATGAGCATCACGTATACATTATGTTTTCTCCTTTTGCCCAGTTCAAGCTGTTTTTGAGTATCATGTGAAAGGTTGTTTTCCCACAGTACGAGAACTCTAAGACAAGGGTGTTTTTTTTTTTTCTTTAGCACCTTCATAAAAATGCTTAAAAAGTCTTATAAAGGATCTGTGCAAAATTTCTAGTGCTTCAAACAGGGCCGTAACTAGGATTTTTGTATTATCTTGCTGTCCCCACCATTTCAAAATTCGATAATTTTACAATGATATTCTAGGTGTTCACCTAAATTTTGCTGCCTGGGGCAACTGACCCACTCTAGTTCCAGCCCTGACTTCAAATATTGTAAAGAAATTAGAAGAATCTTATGTGACAGTGTCTCGACTTACAAGTAATTAGACTTGCAAGCAAAAAACATTGTCTAAAAATATTTCAAAACAAATATTTGACTTACGAGCTTGAAACATAAGAGATATAGGCAATTAAACAATAAAATGTTGGCTTTTTAAACATGTCAAAGTGACAGCAATTGTCATACATCATTTGTCTAATAAGCAAATTACTTTTATTCTACAAAGAGCATAATGAATTTTCGGCTTATTGTTTTAATAATGTTTATGCTTGCTTATCTGAATTAATTTTTAATTAATTCTGATTAATAATATTGAATTATGTTTTTTTCAAAAAAATATAATTCATCTATAGTAGCAATAAATACAGAGTAGAGTGAAATAAATAGAGAGACGTCGGAAGTGTGTGTTTGAAACTTGTGGGTGATGATTACATAGGAAATTTTAATTTCTGAATCAATTCAATGGGTGCTCAGAACCATCTCCTAAATTACTGTGGGTCACAGCACCTCCGGTTCCGACGCCGCTGAATAAATAGGTGCAGTGAAAAATGGTTACTGCATCTTTATTTTATGCTTATATCTCATTTGCGCAGACAATTGCTTCTCCCCCATCTTTCTTTATGGATTATCATTATTGGGAAAACTGTTAATGTACACACACACACATTCTCATCTAATTAAATATAAATATGGTGGCTACAACTGGCTAACTGCTTGATGAGGTGGCGGAAAAAAAATGTCCATGAAAATATGGATGTCGAATAAAATTTTTTTTTGATTTAGCGTCCATCCCAAAAAAGGGTAATTTTCATGAACAAACTATAAACTGAAGAAAAATATAATAAACTGTCCAGAAGAAATCATGGTTGTCTTCATCTAAGTATAAATAGCTTCTCAATTACATCCCAATATGAATATTCTGGAATTTTTTTTAACATGTCGATTGTGGTAGAGTTCATGATATCCACAGGTAAGTGATTCCATTTATTTATGACCATGTTTAGAGGAAAATTCCCTGCACCACCACAACCTGGAGTTGCCCTTTACCAATCGAACCCAAAATAGAACATGACAAAAATTATATACCTTGCAGAATATTCTTGGAAATAATTAAAAAAAAAAAAAAGTAGAAAACACCTATTCTTTCTGGGGCTTTCCACTGTAGAAAATTTTCAGTCCGTTGAGGGTTCATTGCAGAACAATTACATGGGACCAATCAATACAAGTGCTCTTAGTTGAAGCACTTGACTGACTGATGGTGAACTCATGTTCCATCCTATTCATCCCATTTAAAATCTTCAACTCCTCAATAATTCCCCTACCCTTGACACCTGCGTTTTTCCAATGCAAATAAAATGTCAGTGAAAGACGATTTCTCATGGAAAACGCACTGGCTTTCTCACAGTGAAGGATTGGTTTAATTGATTGGAAGAGCGAGACATAACTGAGGAAGAAAAAATCATGCCCTGCCTTGATGGATTTTAGCATTTAAGCAAGAATAGAGGGGAAAATGTCACATACAAATGAGATGACTTACATTTTAATGATCTTTTACGTTTTTACAACATTTAGATATACATTATATTCCTTTGAAGTCTGCAGTAACGATATTTCACTGTATAAATTTTTCAATGCACTTGATATTGCATTGTTGATTGAGCATGGCAGGCGTAGCATTATATCATTAAAAAACCACAAAAGCGTACTATTTTTATGTTAATTACATCATGAAAATGTGTGTATCAGTTGATTGCAGTGCTTGTAAAAGTATAATCTGGACAACTGACGCAATCATCCATTGCTTTTAGAGATTCAAAAGTTTTACATATCCGTTATTATCCTAGAACTCTTGTCTCTAAAAACTGTGATCTATGATAAACTTTCATCTGGCAGTATTCTCAGTACAGAGTCAAAGTTCTGTGAATGTTGTATATCAATTATCAATCTGCACATGTTTTCGGAAGAGATATAAAATAAAATTTCAAATAAACCTATAGACATAAATGTTACCAACATGCCTCATCTGTTCTCTTTGGCGGCGGAATCGGGGGCTGTTTTTTCTGTTTGCCAGAATGTTTAGTTTGATGATGCTGGCGGTCTTTATTATGCGATTTAGAATGATGATGGTGGTGGCTGTGATGTGACCTTTCAGCGTGATTTGGTATAGGTGGTGGTGTTATAGATGAAGATGAATGCTTTCCGTGTGACTTTGGCAGTTCGTTAGGATCACGGAACCCTAAAATAGGATGATGTGGTGATGCAGATTCTTCAGATAACTGTTGTGCAACTTTCCATTTCTTAACCATAACTTTTTGCAAGTCTCTTAAGAAGGATTCGGGAGGAGCACAAACGTTCTGATCATACGGAGCAGCTGATGCGGATGCAGATCGCCTTTGAGGGGCAGTGAACGCTGAAGAAAGTTTTGTGTTTTCACTTCTCTTTGGTGGTGATGGTTTGTGCTGAGAACGTGACTGCCTACGCGATGAAGGTGGCCTTGGTGATTTGGCGTCTGGGTTTGTTGGTGAAAATGCTGAATGCACCTGAAGCTGACCAGGAGTTGTGCAAGGGGCACTAGTTCTTCGACTACGAACTAACTTTGGTGACGCATAATGTCCTTGCGTGGAATGTTGTGGTGCATCTGTTATATTTTCACCATTGAGATTCAGTGTCATGTCGAGGTTCAGTTTTTGCTTGGAAGGTCGTGGCTTTACTACAACTGATTCAGCAGTTCTTGGTGAGTAGCGACCTAGGGCATCATTTTCTGACTGTCTGCGCTGTACACCTCTGCGAGGTTTAGGTGGTATTGCTGGCAAGATCTTCTTGTCAGCAGGTGGTGAGAGAGGACTACCAGTACAGGATGATGAAGACGAATTTGTCACTGGTGTAACGCACTCAGACTGAATAGCAGAGTCATGTTCAAAGTCTAAAATTTCTTCTGCAGGGGGAGGTGGTGGTGGAGGCAAAGACTCCAAACTTAAAGTACTACCTCTGAAAGCTTCGGGTGGTGGCGGAGGCAGAGTATCAAAATTGAAACAGCCTAGACATGCATCAATCTCAAGTGGAGGAGGTGGTAAAGGTAACTCTTCCCTCATCAAAGTTGAGTAAGGAGTGCTTTGACCACTCAATGTCTGTTTAGATATTCTTCTTGATAAACTCCCAAAAGAAATTCTATCATCAGTCTTTGATCTTCGCAGAGTGAAACGCCCACCAGTAGTTCTGCCAAGGCTACCACAGAGACTTCCTCCAGATCCATTACTGCCTATAGTTGAAACGCTAGTGTTGTCTAAAGCTGTGTTTTCTTCTCCTGACTGTTTGGCGATGTTTCTAGTTGTAGTCGTCAGTGGTATCTTTGGTGTCATGCTCGGTTTTCTTTTGATAGTTCCCATTGGAAAATCTGCTTCAAAAACCATTTGATCAGCTGTTGGTGTTCCACTTGAGCGCTCTGAAGGGCAACCACTACTGTTGCTTGTATTGGACTTGTTTGACTTACTAGACCTTATAGAATCTTGTCTGTGTATGATACGTCCTTTGCAGAGTCTTTCTATAGTGGTTGGCAGTTCGTACAAATCGTTGCTTCCAGTTGGTGACGAGAGTTTGTTTTTGTCATTTGGACTGATATCTTTCATATTTGAGTGGGTGTCCGATATATTATAAGAACCATGAATGGACGTTTTTGATACAGAACTGATAGAAAAGCTTCTGTGGTGTGCTAAATTATCCAACTCCTCATCTTCGATATCTCTCAATAATGCATCATAATTTTCTCTTAACTGAGTTCCATACTGCAAGAGAAAAGATTTCTAATAGAGTAATATGAAACAAAACATCATCTTTGCAATCATCCAATAATAATCTTTATTTAAATACAGAAAAATCAAATATATTAATATCATATCATATATTTAAAAAAAAAATTAAGAATGTTTTCTTATTAATCATATGCTTTTATCAAATATGATATGAAGGTTAGGTATTTCTAAAACGATTGAGTGAAAATAAGTTTGTTTGTATCGTACTTAATTTTGAAGGCAGTATATGTGTAACTGAAGTTCAATCTCCATATAATGAATTCACTTTGTGTTACTCAAAAAATTTATTATAGAGAAATAATTTACATTGAAGAGTAAATTAATGAAAATGTGAATATTCAAAATAAAAAATCTGCTGTACAGATACCACTTCATATTTGGGGGAAAAACATATTTTGATCATTTATAAAAATTATTTTTGATTATCGATATGGGGCATCATGAGAAATAATTTTCATTGTTCTCACCTTCACAATACGTATTCCTGTAACCCATTGGTGAAGAGAGATCTCATCTTCGGCGCAAAGATATTTTATATATTTTGATGATTTTGTCTGAATTTGTGGGTGCTGAAAACGAAAAAAAAATTCATAAATACCAAAAATCATTATTCAAATTTAATTAATAATTTTTTCATGAACAGAAATTGATAGTTACAATAACAAAAGTTGTATTACTTTTAAAAATGTACAATAGAACAGCTGTTTCCAACCAATGTATTATAGCATTTAGAAGTGTTGCGGAAGTGAAATATATTACTAAAAATGGAAAGATATGATGGAAATTATGATTTAAATAATAGTCACGAAATTTCAAATTGAGAGACTTTCTGGACATTATGCTGAGGGGAATTTTTCAACCCTTTATATCCTGACGGTACTTTAAAGTACCAGGTTAGATAATTTGTTTTGAACTAATTGTTTCAAACATTGTTTTATTGTCTTTAATTGGAACTAAAATGGTCTACCAAATAATTTAAATGATAACTATTTATTATTATTATTAGATTTATACTTTTATTTAAATTTATTATAATTTTCTTCTTATTCTACTTTTCACAATGTCGGATATAAAGAGTTCAAAAAAAACTTTTTTATCTTTGCTGGCAATCGTGTTAGTTATCCGAGAAAAAACATCTATCGGTACAGTTCATAAATTGTGTTTTAAAATAATACATGCAAGTAACAACCAAAAAATATGGTTCTAGATATGCAAATGATTTTTGAAAATAAATTTAGGAGTGATATATGAGCTAGGCATAGAGTAGTACTACTATTTACAAAAAGGTTGAAAACTGCAGAAACATTACTTCACAATGTTATCATGTATTATATAATTTATTACAATACATGTATAATTTTTCCTCCATTTCAGAAATTAATTCCAAATTAACATAAAGGAAAACCATGACACTTCTTTTATGAACAGAACTGAAAAAACTGCTGCTGCATTTCGCAGCGAGTCATCAGAAAAATTGAACTGAATAACTGGTTTTTCTCAGAATTTAATTTAATATTTATCATTCAGTTTAATGTGGTGTTCATATTATATTAAAAAACTTTTTGAATGCACAAAATAACACTGCTATATGTTCACGAATCATGCATGTAAATATAATACCATAGCCATGAAGGTTTAGATCCATCCTTACTTTTACAGCAAATCCGAAATCTGTTGGTGCTTTGTACTTCTTTCGCCATCCCAATCCGAAATACACATTGTTCATTTCAAAAGTTGTCAAGCACAAAAGATCTTTAGATAACTGTAAAAGAAGAATTAGTATAATCAATTTAAAAACACAAACAGTGAAAAATGTAATAAAACTTAATTTTTTATAACATTATTAATGAAAGCACCAATTCAGTTAATCATCGTGTCCCCTATTTTCTCAAATATTTATGAAACCACAAAAATTCTATAACCATAGAAATGTTTCTTTTTTTTCTTTGCTTTACTAACCTTAGATTTCCCTTTTGGACAATAATATAAGCCAGAAGCTCGAAGAACAAAAAAATGTTTTTTCCAGGCTTTTTTACCATCGCTCTTTAAGTAAAGATGCCCTTCAACTTCAGGTACTCCAGCCCCAGAACTTGAGAAAAACTCCTAAATGACAAAAATAAAAAAATAGTAAATTTGTGATCATGATACTTTTAGACTAACGGAGACCACTTAACTTATATTTCATTGTTACCTAGAAATTCTGTTTAAAATCAAATATTTAATATTTATAAATCTAATATTTAAGAATTTCATAATTATTAAAAAAATTGAATGCAGCTCATAAGAGATGCTCTTATAAAAATTTTAGAAACAAATGAAAAACTGAAAGGCTCACATACTTCAATCAATGTAGCTTTAGCTTCATTATCCAAAGTCAAGTCTTTTTCTGAAGAAGTCCCACCAAGAAGGTAATCCTAAAAGATAAAATTGATAAATTTATAAATTTTATATTGTTGATAATATTAAGATTAAATCATTTAATGCAAATAACTTAATGCTGTATTTGTTATGGTCAATGTATGGAGTCTAGAACTTTTGTAAAGGTGACAATGTGTAAAGTGGCCAGCCACTTCATTAAGTATCCAGATTTTTGACTTGGGCCGTAAGATGTATCTGAGCTAATAAAATTATGCTTAAGAAAACTTATTCTGATATTATAACAATTAAATAATTTTTGAAACTTAAAAAAATGATAAATTATAATGAATCTTGATAATCACCACCTCAAAAGACCAAGTTTTATCAATTTATAAACAGTGGATAGCAATGAAAATGTGGAAATTTCCATTTAGGTTCTATAGAATTTTTTTTACTCATATGAATGAATCTGTCTGCATTTTGTCATAATGGCTCCCTCAGCCTAAAAAATCTGCATGTAAACTATTCATACCCTACTGCTTTTCGAACACTTATTTAATTCTTATTATTGCATACTTTTTTATAAAATTTTGAAATTCTCTCTCTTCACAGTTTGACAATCCCTGCAATAAACATTTCATTCAGTACTAAAAGTTTTTAACTTTCATAAAGCATTATCATTTCTAATTTATTGTATTATTTATTAATTTTCAACTAAAATTTATTTCAAAAGAAACTTTTATTATAACCATCTCACCAGGAAGGTCCACTTCACAGTTTGACAACCACTGTTATAGCAACAAGTGTTGCTACTTATATGAAAATACCATGCTCTTCAGATTTAAAAATTAATATTTTCCCGTGATTTCTAGATACATTATTCTGATATCTCACCTGTGGATTATTGAACAAATCATATTTATCATCTCTGGAGAGGAACAACAGCTGATTGCAAGAATCTCTCGTCCACAGTAACAGGTTCTCTACCAGATGCTCATGATCTTCATAAACACGCTCTGTTTAGAAAAATATATTATGAGAAAACCAACATTATATTAAAAATGAAATTTTAAAATATCATAGAGTTCTCTCTCTCTCTCTCCATTTAGATAAATGTTAAATTCTTCTCAATATCTTACGCAATTTTAATAAAACGTTATATTTTAAGCAGTGAAAATTTTTCCAAAGCAATTTTTTTCTAGAATTTGAAAGTAGAAAAACACTGACAGCAGGAGGATGCCTGATCACAAAAATATCAATTATTTCATTTATTCCTACAAATATTGATACAAGTACTCCCTGCAAAAATTTAAATCTGTATATAAATATCATCAGGGGAAAATGTTTTCTACTCACCCATGTATAGTTCAGGAATATATTCCACCAATCCCCATTTTATATCCATCGCTACATGATTTTTCTCAGCAAGAAGTTTAGTGACATGACCAACTGTCATCCTCTCATCAATCAACAGACTCTTAGCACTATTATCTGCACTAAATGCTTTGATGAACAACTAGAATGAGAAGAAAAGAAATCAAATCATGAGAGATAATATGATGACCTAAATGATCTGTACTAGAAATTTTCCAAAGTTAGCACTAGATACTTGTGTCAATATGTTCATTATCATCGATAATCTCTGTTCCATTTTTAATGGTTGTTAATGATACTTTTTCAAGTTAAGACTTTAAAGCTATCGATCTAAATTAATTAATTAATTAATTTTTTGTCGTTTTAGAGGGTGATATATACAATAAACGCAAATCAATAAAAAAGAAATTTGTTAGTCAATTTTGGCCCTGGTGTGAAGAGGTTAAAGAAAAACAGCACAAAATAATAAATTATGATCAGTAACATAGTATAAAACTTGGAAAATAAATTAAATATTTTTTGCATTAAAATCTTATTTATTATACAAATTGTACACATTTTCGATGAAAATAGTACTCTGATTAAAAAAATTCTTACTTTTTTAATACTGGCTTCTTTCATCTTTTCTAGAGCTATTTTTATCTTCTCTGCTTTGATTCTAGCTGCTTGTTCAGCCTTCAAAGAAAAGAGGGAAAAGGTTTTAAAATTTGGATGTTAAACTTTTTTTTTTTTGAGTCATTGTAATCATTTGAGAAATTTTCAACAACTTAGCAAAATTATATTTATTTATTTTCGGTTTCTGATAACAATACCTCAAGATTCTGCCAAGGCTTGTGGTGCTCCAACCAAGGGGACATTAATAAATATTTCTCTTTTTACCCATTTTAAATTTACAGTAGAGGGCAAGAGTATTCCATCGGCCGCAAGCACGCATTTTGGCGGCGCCCCTTGTAATATTGAAAAAGAGTTTAAAGCATAGTTTCCCAAACTTTTTGTTCCATCTCGCATCCTTCTTCAGCAATTTTTTTCTCTCATCGCCTCCGATTCAAGCGAACCCATAGGATCCTATGTTGTACTCGTAGCTTTTATCACCCCCCCCCCCCCGGACTATTTCATCGCCCACCAGGAGGCGATATTGCCCATTTTGGGAAACACTGGGTTAAAGGGTGAAATTTGTGCCTTCTCTGGTCCGGCGCCCGAGGCACCAGACCAACCTGCTCACCCTAGTTGTGGCTCAACCGAACACGAGATAAAACGGGAGGTTTATCTTATGTCAAAGCATCTTCTTGTGATACAATAACCAGCAGATCACCTTGTGAAATCCTCGAAAACCCTGTGAAGGTATTAAGGTATTTTACGTAACAGTTATTGTAAAATAGATGAGTCAGAAAATGTGATAGACTGCTTTAATAGGTACTTCCAAGGTCCTCTTAACCAGTTGAGTATCATATTCGATCTCCATAGTCCATAATTAGAAAAAAAATTGTTGCCTGGGGAGAGGGCGTCAGCATCCAAGAGAAATATTGTGTATACAGTCGAACTTATAGTTTAAGTCGAAGAAGCACCGAAAAAATGTGCTAACCGAATTTTGTATTAGCCAACGAAACAGCGATTTTGATATGAAAAAAAAGTTTAAAATATTAATTTCGTTATAAGCGAGTTCACCTTAGCAAGATTCGATTGTAATTACTGAACTTACTGAAACATAGCAAAATAAAAATACGAGAACGCTGAACAAAAATTAATGAGAATTTAGAGTTGATAAAAGAAAAGTTTTAGAATCAATTGAAATCCAAAATTTTTATTCGTATAAAATAAAAATTAATTAGTCTTCAATAAATTAAGGGCAAATGTTTGACTGTTTGCCCACCCTTTGTGATGCCACTGAGTGCGTTCCCAGATTCGACAAAGCAATTTGGTTACAAAATTTCCTGTGTGGGAAAAAAAAATTCCGTATACCGACATGACTGAGAGAAAGAGAGTAATCTGTGTGATGTGTGTGTGTGTGAGACCTCCGTACGGATATTTTAAAATCGGCATCGAGACTAGAGGTGAAAATTGAGAAATTTCTCTACTGACCAGTGGCAACTAGACCTGCTAAATTCAGGGCCGCAACTAGATGCTTGGTCACCTGGGGCAAGCGCGCATTTTTACGCCCCCTTCTAATGTTGAAGGAGAGGTTTCAGAATGAAATTTGCGCCCCCCTCGGGTCTAGTGCCCGGGGCACGAGACCCGTTTGCTTCCCCCCCCCCCAGTTGCGGCCCTGGCTAAGGCTAAATACAATGGCCACTGACGAACGTGAGCAAAAAAAGACAAAAAAATTTCAACGTTGGCTCCCTTTCTTTTGAGTATGGTGGTAGCTTTATAGGCTTAAGTGCCCTGTGGAATGTCCGTTCACCCACTGTTAGCAACATTTATTTTTCCCACACCAAAAAAAAAACCATACTGTACTATTGAAACTTGTTTTAACTTTTAAATAGTCCGGAACGTGATATCTCGTTCCAACGTAAATGGAAAAAATTCAGTCTGGCTCTTCCTGTTTTTTTGTTTGTTTTTGTTCCGTTTCTTTTAAATCTCTTTCCTCATCATTGCGAAACTTCAATGTAGCCCTATGTACGAAAATTGTTTTTCGTTCTTTCTTGTTTCAACGATTTGTTGTCCCTGTTTAGTGATTGTTTTCTTCTACATATAATGTATCTCTCTACTATACATATAAGGGAGAGAAAGAGAACACATAGGGGGGCGAGGGCGAAAGAAAGAAAGAGAAATCTATCGCACTGATCTTTCTCGCCCCTTCTATTTTTAACATGGGAACAAGGAAACCAGAGGTTTTTAGATTTACCGCTAAAAAAACAGATCATCCAAATGTGTTGCCAACAGCCTGTGCATGAAGGGGTTAAGGAAACTACAATTGACAATCAAAAATGACTTTAGAAAATATTTCCTTCCATTGCAAATCAAATGCAAAAAATTTCATGTTAATCGGTATAAATTTCTTCTCTCAAAACAAAAAAAAATTAAAATGAATTATAGTGCATATATATACAAGAAAAAATACTTTGAACAAACATGATTTTTCATATTGCAGTTTTTGCAGCATCCGAAAATTAAAAAAAGAACTACTGCCTAAAACTATTCTGAAATTTTAAGGAAATGTTTATTCAACATGTGTTAGTAGAATTAAACTCCGATTTAAAATTAACCAATGGAAATTTTTTTTTAATGTTGAATTCAAATATTTGAAATTTATATATTTTTTCAAACTTTAAAAATTCGCGAAACTCTAACGAATGGTCAGATATCCAAGTTCGAGGTTCATTTTACAACGAAATTTCAAAATTTTGGTGCAGTAGTTTTTTCTTTTTTTATCTAAGGGGCCATTCAAGTATTACGTCATCATCGATGGGGAGGGGGGAGAGGGTTTCCGATTTGCTGACTTTTGATGACAAGGGGGAGGAGGGGGGTTTGGATAATGCTTACGTCATCAACCACCCTTTATGAAAATATGAGTTGGGATTCAGAGGGGCAGAGCTGATGACGAAATTTTGCTGTCAAGGGGGAGGAGGGGGTCAACATTTTGCTGACTTTTGCTGACAAGGGGAGGGGGAGGGGGTCGAAAATGGCTAAAAATTTGCTTACGTAATACTTGAACGGCCCCTAACCGATGAGCTCAAAAACTGAAATCTGGGAAAATCGCGTTCAAAGTATTTTTTCTTGTATAAGTCATCACTTCTTTCTTTTATTTTGAAAGAAGAAATTAACTGATTGACGTGAAATTTTTTGCATTTGATTTTCAATGGAATGAAATATTCTTTACAGTCATTTTTTCGAAAAATCGACTGAGTCAAGACACCCCTTAAATAGCTTTACGCCTATGTTCTGTAATGTAGGATTCATTTATTTATTTATCTTACGGATGGGGAGCCGGGCGCGTTTGGAAGGAAAGAAAAGTGTAGGATTTTGACATTTTTGGCATAGAAACTAGAAATAAGGTAGCACTAGGTAGCCATTTAGTTTGTCCGTTAGTGTGTCCAAAGTTTTTAACCTAGCCAAGGCCAGATCTTGAATCCTGCGAACTACGCGGCCGCAGAAGGCGTCACCTGAAGAGGGGACGATTCTTGAGGGTGCTAACTGAAGAAGGATGATTTTTAGGGCGCTAACTGAAGGGGTGGGAGATTTTTTTACCACCAAAATATTATTCGCTTACTTTCACTTGAAAAATGTCCAGAATCAGCCCTGAACATTTTAATTCAGCTTTGAAGTGTAACTCAAGCTCAAGATAGACGGACAGCGGTATGCCAAAAACTCAAAAAGTCCCTCCAACTGGAGCGCGTACAACAAAGACACGCCCAGAAAATACAATTCCCACCTATCTCTCTGTTTACTAACAATACAGGGTCATCGCAAGATGTGTTTATACAGCCGTTATCGGCATAATCCTATTGCATTATTGGAATATATAGGTCAAGGTGCGTAGATTGTGTGTGTATTTCACTATTCCCTTTTGTGAGACTCTTCTCCGCACCCAACAGAAAGCCTTTTTTCCAATCGGACAGGAGATAGTCTCTTTGGGGAAAGAAAATTCCAACGGGACTGTTTGAACCATTGACCACTGGCTATTTTTTAAAAACAGCCATTTATAAAGTAAAGATGCTCAAAAAGATAAGAATTTGTTACAAAGAAAAGAGCAAGACCTGCCCGAGCGTCTTTGTTATTATTCTCTTTTTTATTTATGTAGATGGCGGCGTAACAAAAAAAAAAGGTTTAAATACAGGCGATTGTGTGAGTGGGACGGACATGTCACGATCGATAGGAATGATAGATGATTGAATTCAAAACAGGTGGAGCACCTGAGAGTACACACTTGCGGCAGCCTCTATATTTTCGGCGCCTATTCTTGTTTGGAAATCCTCTGAGAAATGAAAAGTTTTTGATGGACAAATGGGATAAGCGAAATTCATTCCGGCTCATTTAAAATGGAAAAACAATGAAGCCTATTGAAGCTGACTACCTACGGAGCAACTATTTTCTGGCCAACGTAGAAAAATCTACTCTGATCTTATCCAAAAAGGCCGAAAGTAGTCGAGGTACAAAATAAAATTTCATAAATTAATTAGTGTGTAACGATAGAGAGTAAATTTTTTACAAACTACAATACATTATCACTCATGGCAACCATATACTGCAGTCTGCAGCTGATTCCCCCCCCCCGCCCCCTGGGCTGGGATCTTTGCCGGGTCATAAGGTCAGAATTTTTTACAGGTGCTGTACAATAAATTTAAAGTAAGAAACGAAAAATTATGAGATTCGTCCCAGGCTGGAACCATGCCGACTCCACCAATTTGGAGTGTGATGCTATCAGTTTATTTTAGCTATGTATATGCACTGTTCTAGTCTCATGAGTAAAATATAGTGAAACCTCTCTACAACGATACCCAATACAACGATAAATTCTTCTACAAAAATGTTTTTCAAATTGAATTTCGAATTTCCTGCAGTTAAACTTCGCTCGTTACAACGGTATTCTTTAATACGATAAGTACCTCTATAACGATATTTTTTATAGATTTCGAAACCACGCAAAAACTATATTTTTTTTTAATATTTCCTTCAAAGTCACCTTCAATATATTTTTAAATTCCTCATCAGTTTTTGTTCCTTCAAGGTTGCTTAACAGCAAGGGCGTAGCGAGGGGGACGACGACGACTTGGGGGTCTGGTCCCCCCCCCGAAATGTGAGAAAATGACCGAAAAAAGGGAAAAAGATGGCCAAATCCATTGTTCTGTCACTTTGGTCCCCCCCCCCCGAACGAAATTTCTGGCTACGCCCCTGCTTAACAGCATCTAAATTTTGCATTATCTACCCTTACGCAGGGCCGTCTTAAGAGCATCATGCCTCCCAGGTAAATTGATTTTTCCGAGGCTTCCTCCTATCTGCCTAGAAATATCTGCCTGCCAATTCAAATGCTCAATCTCGAAAATCTTAACAAAATGTCATTATCGTGGGCCCCCCCCCCCTGCACTAGAGGCCCTCTAGCACTACCCAGGTGGGCCCATGCGTTAAAACGGTTCAGAAAGTGTTAATGCAGTTTGCCGTGAAACTACTTTCTGTGTAGTACAGAAAAGTATTATGAGGAAACTACTTTTCTTCTTTTGCTGTGAATAAACACTGTATTTTTTTTTCATTTTTTTATTTTTTTTTGGTGGAACTGTGTGAGTTTTCACTGTATTTTTAATAAATACCTATTCATGGAGTCACTACCTTTGAAGCTTCACAAAGTTAATTTTTCAAAAATGACTTTAAAAAATGTTTCGCCTACTTGCAAATCCAACGAAAAAAGATTCTTGTCAATCGGTGAGTTAGTTCTCCCGGAATAAAAGGAAAAAAAAAATGGAGACAGTGCAAAAATGTTCAACAAACTTTTAAAGTGTTTTTTTTTTTCAGATCAGTCTATTTATATAGTTATTTTTTGCTGCTCGTCCCAGGCCCGTAGTCAGAAATTTCGTTCGGAGGGGAACCCACTTGCATTTCGGGGACGGGAAGAACAAAGTGATGGAACAATAGATTTGACTTTGACCATCTTTTCCCTTTTTTCAGTCACTTCCTCACATTTCGGGGGGGGGGGCGCACCAGACTTACAAAGTTCCCCCCTCTCCCCCCCCCCACTCTCGCTACTGCTTTTGCTTACCCGTAGGATTAAAAAAAAACAGCCATCACACCAAAATTGCTGAAATTTGTAGGAATATTTTAGCATGAAATGAACCTCGAATGTGGATATCTAATCATTTCCTAAAAGTTTTATAAAAAATTTTAAAATTGAAAAAAACAAATTTGAAAAATTTGAATTAAATCTTTTTTCTCAAATACTTTCAATTGGTCAATTGCTAAATCTGGTTCATTTCACTGACACATTTCGTATAAATATTTCTGAAATATTTCAGCAGCATTTTTTGGTGCAATAGTTGTTTTTCTGTTTTCATCTTACAGATGAGACAATGCCGTCTTAAGGCATGGGCCCACCCGGGCACGGCCCGAGGGCCTCAAGAGAAGAGGGGGGCCTCACAAAAATGAGATCTGGTTGAAATTTTCGAGAATTTGCCTAGTAGGGCCTCAGAAAAATCACTTGGCCCGGGGGCTCATGATGCTCTTAAGACGGCCCTGAGATGAGACTGCAAAAACTTCTGAAATTCGATCTGAGAAAAATGCTCTTGGATATTTTACACTCTGTGTAATACATTTTTTTTCTCTTTTATTTCGAAAAAACCAATTCACCGATCTTCACGACATTCTTTTTAATTCCACTTGCAATTAAGGAATCTCATACCTTTTAACATGGTGATAAACTATGCTCCAATAGAAATATCATTAAAAATACTTTAAAAAAATTCGTTCTATATTGGCTACATGCAGATTCTCGTCTAATTTTCTTGCGAGTTCCAAAAATGGCCCTTGCGGGACAAAAATTATTTTCGTTGTGGAGAGAGCAATTTATTATACGCCATAAAAATGATTAAGAAGAAATGCGGATCAAAATTGAAAGTTTAAAAGACAATTTTTGTTCAAAGAAATAGCCATATGCAGAATTATTTCGGGGGAAGAGTCATTCACATTTTTCACTTCCCATGAAGGGGGAATTCGTTTTTTACTATAAAAATCTCGGCTCAGCCCCCCCCCCCCTTGCGTACGCCAGTGAAGACTGAAATAAGCGAAACATAAACAATCAGATTGTCCCCTTGTCACATGAAAATTTTTCTTACGATTATTTCACTCGGTGCCGTCTTAACGTATGGGCCAAAGATGTATTACAGACACAAATTATTGATACGCTTTGGTATGGGCCGACTGGCCTATTGGCCTCAAGTGCAGAAGGGACCTCGTGAAAATGAGATCTGGTTAAAATTTTCGAGACGATTGTAATAGACGATGTAAATTGGCAGGCAGACATTTCAGGCAAAAAAAAAAAACACCAGCCACACCACGTTAAAAACTCATCTCTGCCTCTACCGGGAATCAGACATTTCAGACAGTAGGGGCCCTCGGAAAAATCACTCTGCGCGGGGGTTTATGATGCTCTTAAGCAGGGCTTGACAAATCAAAAAAAAAAATTAGGTGGCAGCCAAATTTTTTTTTTTTTTTTTTCGTAAGAGCCAAACACAATTTTTCGAAACAAAATGTGCTTTAAATAATGTTTTTCCGACTTTTCAGGGACTTGTTGATCCTTTCCCATATTGGAAGGTAGTTTATTATTAAATTAAAAAATTTTGAGCCATCCCCTCTTAGACTGATTTAGCAATCACATACACAAAATTTTAATCGCCAATACCGATTTTCTAGCCGCTATGGTGAACTCGTGCTTCCGATTTGTCCAGCCCTGCTCTTAAGGCGGTCGCCCCGGGAGGCCCAAGGTGAATTCTACTTTTTTTTACACAACCAATTTACTTTCCTGATATCTGGGGTGGACTAATCTCCGAGAATTTACATGCCCGACCTAAAATATTAAATGCCCGAATGCCGAATCAATATTTTATATGCTAGTGTCGAACAAGTGGTTGGAAAAAATGCATGCCCCGGAAATGTCGGGCAGTAGATATGTCCAGCCCTATTTGATATTGGGGCATGGCCTCAATATATTTAAAAAAAAAAACACTCACCTGCGTAGGAGATGAAGCCAAGGACATACTGCTACTCTGAGAAGATATACTTCTGCTAGAAACGTCTCCTCTGTGGCCTCCGGACGAAGCAGAGGACTCGGACGACAGCATGGACACGCTGTCCGAAAAAGCGGAATCATTGTCCGGGCTCTCGGTTCTCAGTCCGAAATCAGTCTTCTGGTGAGATCTGAGGAAATCTTCGCTGTACATGCCACTGTCGACCTGCTGATGCTGCAGGTTCCCGAGTTCGAAGTTGGGCCTGACAAGTCCCCCTCCAGAATTGGATCGCGTATGACCACCGACGGACCTCATCTCTTTTGACGGCAGCTCAGGTGCGACGACGACAAGACCGTTGGATCTGATACCACCGCCGTATTGTCCATTGTATTGTTGTATCTGCTGGTGGTTGTTGTTGTTGCCACTGCCCGGAGGCTTCGGATTATTCTTCCAGCATCCATTCTGTTGCTGCTGACAGAGGGATTGGTTGACTGAATGGCTCTTTGGCATAATTTCTTTCTCGAACTGGTTTTCCAATGCGCACAGTTCCCCGAGAATAGCGTCCAGCTCCACATCTTGGCTATCTGTAAGAAAGGAAAAAAAAACAAAGAAATCAACACCTGATGACATACAGTCGAACTCGGTTATAACGACATCGAAGATCAAAGACGGATTTATGGTTATACCGCTTGTGGGCTACACAAAAAATTTTCCGCCTTCTCCTCCCTATTCTGGTCTAATTTTTTTTTTTTTGGCCACTCATTCCTCCTTACATTTCCGCCCTGGGCTATAGATCGCTTGGCCCTGCCCCTGTAAATACGCTTCTGTCTTTAAGCCACTCTTTTGGCCACTCACATGCTTGCACACTTTCTTAGTCACTCTTTTGGTCACTCACTGACATGATCCTTCACTCTGTTTTGGTTACTCCAATACTCAAAAAATCTGGTCTACCAACCAACCTGTCCACGAATTTACATACTTGCTGTCAAAAATTGCATGCAAATTTCACTTTTATGAGGCCCCTCTGCACTCAAGGCCACCCGAGGTGTGCCCGGGTGAGGGCATGCGTTAAGACGGCACTGGGTGTCGTCACTACATTTTAAGACCTTAAGACTTTTTTTTTTCGATGAAAAATATAATCGGATGCAATCAAATGCTGCGCATGAAGTTATGGTGAAGAGTTATGGTGACCGTATTTTATCGAGAAAAATACGGAGAATCGGGAACACGTAAATACGGGAATACCAAATATCTCGCCACTGCCGGCGAAATTGCCAAATATTGCTAACAATAACCATTGGCGAGAAATACTGAGCTGTAGCAAGTCTGCTGCAGTGTATTTCACGGGAAAATGATGAGCCTGGCAAATATGAGATCAATATTTTTCGTTGGAAAAACGGGACACTTTCATATCAAAAAAAAATTGGGGAAGAAAAATTACAGGAATGCCTGTATAAGGGTCGTTACCGATAAGAAAGTTGCAGTAATTTATAATGTAATTTATATTGCATTATAAATACATATATTATATTACATTATAAATACATATATTATATTACATTATAAATACATATATTACATTATAAATACATATATTATATTACATTATAAATACATATATTATATTACATTATAAATACATATATTATATTACATTATAAATACATATATTATATTACATTATAAATACATATATTATATTACATTATAAATACATATATTATATTACATTATAAATACATATATTATATTACATGTAATTTATAATGTAATCAAACAAGCAATATTATAAATGTGCTATTTTCTTCGTTTTTAACCCATTAATGCTTTATTCGACGTCAATAAAGCAATAGACAAACATTGGCTCGATGTGATGGGCTGTAATTTTAGGAATTTCTTGAGAAAAAACTTTAAAAGCGGAAGTGTGTGTATATATAAAATTGACAAAAATGTCTCGTTATATCGGAGGTCGTGCCGTTTCCATTGAAGTTATAAGTGTAAGCAATGTTAATCAACATTATTCTTCACGAGAGTCAGTCAGTACACTTAATTATTGACGTTATAATCGATGTATCGTTACAACCGAGTTTGTATATGTAAATAATAAAGATTAATGAAAAATAACCCCGGATAAAATAATAAAAAATGTTTTACCTTCCATGTTTGCCATAGAAAACCGATAAGTGTCCATCCGCGGAGCTGGGATTGTTAATTTGCTGCTGGAGCATAATCTGTTCGATGACGAGGACACTTCTAGAGCCTGTAAAAAAAGATACAGGTTTAATATCAGGTGTTTTTTTTTGTATATAGATCGCAGTTAAAATTCAATACAGATAGTAACTAGGATTTTTAATTATGATTCCGTATAAATACTCTGAATTAAATGATATATTTCAAAATTATGTACCGCGTTTTCCTGCGTGTAATTGCAGACGCGAATTTTACTACTATCGTTTATCATGTAAAATGAATACGGTGAAGCATTCCTACAACGACATTCGATATAACGATATAGAATCATTCGCATAAGTGTACGCAGAATTTTCTGAAGGGAGGTTTCAATTTTTTTCCTTCTCAGTGGTGGGTGGGGTTACGTTTTTTCCTGCAAAATAACACTATAATCTCGGCTTGAGAGGGGGGGTTAGAACCCCAAACCTCCCCTTTGCGTACGCCAATGTTCGCGAATTCATCAAAGAGAAATTGCCTATTTTATTCTTCGATTTTTTTTTTTTAATCTTTTTTTCCTGATCTTTCTTTAATAATCGAATAACATTGTAAACTTTCGTAGAAAAGTTTTAAAATAGTTCAACTATATATATTATATCGCTTACTTATGTGACAACGGCACTCGTATCACTAAAAACTATACTACATTATTCCAACCAGCTTGTTTTGTATTTCTGCTAAGAGATGGCAGCACAAGATTCATATATTAAGGGTGTTCAACCTTTGGGCCACTTCATTCGTTTGGTCGCGGGCCACTTAAGTGATCTGTGAATGTGCTGTTGACCACTTAATTGAAGTTAGAATGTGCCGCGGGCTGAATGAACGCCAGGGGCTCTGCCACCGGACTTATCCCGTTGCCGAGATCTCTTCCAGCTCAGTTCCGTGGCAGAGTCTGGAACAAAGTGAGTGCACCTAACAGTCTGAGTGTATAGCTAGTGTTGTGTTTGATATTTCAGTGCTGCCATTTATACTTTATTGTGAATGAAGTGTAATGATTGAATATTTGTAACGTTGTAGGCCTGTTGCTCTGTGTGGCGAGACTGTTTAACGGGGAGATCGGCTCGCATTCGCGCCTTGAAGTTGGAAACCACAGAAAACCAACTTCAGCCGACCACCACTGTGGGGTTCGAACCCGGATCCTCGCGATGCGAGTCCGTCACTATGACCACTCGACCACCACAGCGGCATGTGCCGTGGGCTACTTAAGTGATCTGGAACTGCACCCCAGATCACTTAAATAATCAGATTGCCACACCAATGATCAGTAAACGCGCCGCGAGCTGCAGAAATGATCTCTAAATGTGCCACGGGCTGCTCAAGTGATCTGTAACTGTGCCGCGTGTTGCTTAACCCATTTGCATCATAAGCGCATATATGCGCGGAATTTTCCTGGCCATTAATCACCAAAGAGCAAATGTGCGCGCTAGTTCTTTGTGCATAAGAACAAAACACTAGAGTACTATCATACAGTATAAAACTATTAAATTTAATTTTTCAAATTATTTTCAATGTCTATCTTCATTAAACTAAGTAACATTATAAATTCTTTGTGTACGCCATTTTGGTTTTTCCTTTTTTTCATTTTGAAATATTTTTAACTTAGCGAAATTAACAATGGTATTGATATATACAATATAACGATAATTTTTGAACAGATTTTTGAAACCGCTACAACGATGTGTTTCATACAGCGCTCAAAATCACCTACAGTACTTTTTCAAGACCTCCCTGGTTTTTGTTTTCCAGAGGACATCTAGAGACGTCAACATTTCGCACTGCCACCCCTGTAAAATGTAAATGAAGGTGTCACTGTAGCTACTTCCTATGTGAGACACGGAAGTGCAGTACTGTACAATAAACTCCTTTACAGGGTGAAACGTCGACTTGCTAGCTGAATTTTACTAATTGACTGACCAATTACAGCGAAACCTAAATATAACGATATTCTGCAGACCAAGAAGAAATAGCGTTGTAGAGGGGTTATCGTTATATCGACAGGCAACATTATCATATCATTTACCACCACTCCACAACCTCAAAACGGTGCCATATCCGTAAGAAGTCCTCTGAAGAACAAAAATATGTGATGAGTTTAAAAATATACTAAAGGATATTTCGAACGTGAAATATAAAAATATATCGTTATAATGAAACGATAAAAATATCGTTATAGAAGCGCTTATCGTAGTAAAGGATATCGTTGCATCGAGAGGAGTTCAACATTAGACTATGAGCAATTTCAAACAAGAATTGAAAAAAATATCGTTGTAGTGGGATTTATATCGTCATATCGAGTACCGTTGTAGCGAGGTTTACCTGTAAATATAACTTTGTGTGTAGAATTAAGATATTATTTTTCTTGGCTGAATATCGTTTATGGAGATTATACTGTAATTCATCAGGGAAAAGAAATGCGTGTCCTTTTTTTTTCTTCATTGTCACAGAAACCCCAGGTATGGGAAACACGCGTTCAGAATATCCCTTGCACTCAAAGGCCAACAAAACACCGTTAGCGAATCCAGTACATTCTTGTCTCGGTATTTACAGGAGAACGTCCAGGTACATTCCTTCCCGTTCTCAACATGGAGGTTAGGTTGAAAGAAAACAAAAATGTCGAAGAGAAGGATAGAGTACAAGAGCTTAAAGGAAGCCCGTTCGTCCAGCACGTAAATCCAAAAGAAGACTCTTGTAGACGGTTCTGACGTAACCCTCATTCAGGTAGCACGTCTCGCAGACTGCATGTATATAATCCCGACCACGTCTCTCTTTCTCTCACGGCAGAACTATATTATTATTATTATATTGTGAAGGTGGAAATCATCCATAAAAGGTCAAAGACCCGGTCCTTCTGTACCAGCAAGAAGATTTTTACGCCTCAGAGCTAAGGGAAATGACTAAAAAAATAAAATCGAAAATTTCCTATCGGAGAGAGAGCGAATGAGTAACACCATTATATACCGGCACAGTGCGTTTCGTATGCTGATAAAGATTATGGCGTGACCAAACACCGAGCAAAATGTGTCATTTATTAACCACTTGCGACAGAAGTGGCGGTTTTCCCCATTCCTTGTGGACATGGAAGATACACGCGAATTTATCCCTAAAACTAAGAAAATAAAAAGTTTTAAATTTACAATAAATAAATAAATAAATAAGCACTGTGAAACCTTTCCAAGCGCAACCAAAAATTTTCTCGAATTTCTAGGGGAAAATACTGAGCGAATTGCTGCTCCCTTTATGAGAAAATGTCTAAACTTCAAAAAGGGTGCAGACTTTTGGAAAGAGTGTACATCCACCTGGAGCTGTATTTTCCTCCTGGGCCGGAATTTCCTTTTCTAGATTTAATGTTTGTTTTCCCTTTGTTAAACGGCAAATTTTTAGTGAGGGAGGGTGGGATGAAAATGCTACCTCTTTTCAAAGTTTCTGAAGAAAGCCAACTTCAACGAAATCAGAGAACTCAATAATATACACAAGTAGAAGTCCGTTTGAGCGAGTAACTGCTTATAACGGGAATATTGCTATAACGAGTGATTTGCCAGTGATTGCCAAACAGCTAGTGTAAAAGATACAAAAAGTACTGTATTCTCGGTTATATCGAGTTGAAAATTGAGAAGCATTCGATATAACGACAAAACAATTATCAGAAAAATTCTAGTTTTTCCATCTCGCTCTTCAAGAATTGAAAATGATGACATATCATGGTCTGCGTACACCTACGATCATGGCACACGTTCTTCGTAGAAATTATTCTGAATTGCATCGAACAAAAAAAGGACACAGAAAAGTCAAATTATTTTTTGAACTCGCCTTTTCCTTATTTTTGAGCCTCGCACACTATACACATGACTTATGTTATTATTTTATTCGGCTTTTGTCTCTTCCAGTGGCTGAGACCACGGGATCAGAGGTTCAAAGTCGTTTCTGAATGACTGAAAAAATCGTACATAAATCTTTCCGATGCAGCTAAATATTAATGAATCCATACAGCCACGGAAGTGAGTAGTGATATAATTATTGAGACTTTTAATTGTTCAGAATTCATCGAAGAAATAATTTCATAATTTATCAAGGAAATAATTTCATAATTTATCAAGGAAATAATTTCATAATTTATCAAGGAAATAATTTCATAATTTATCAAAGAAATAATTTCATAATTTAAAATTTCAAATATACCCATGGGTCGCAAAGTTTATCGTTTTATGGATTTTTGGTCGCATCTAGAAAAGATTAGGATCCCCCCCGCACACACACACATACAGTATGATGGGAATCACTTTATTTCTGTGCATTTTTTAGCTCAAAACGTTTAATTTGATTATGTTCAATGGCTATCTAATGATAGGCCAGTTTCCAGAGGAGCGAAGGGTGCTTTAATTAATGTGTATTACTGAATTAATGTAATTTTTCTTTTTTTTGGTTGAATGCTATCTCCGAAAAAAAGGATCTCTTCAACCATCTTATATCGTAGAATAATAATCATTTCCAGCCATCTCCCTCATTCACAACACGATTTATTACCACATACGATTCATCATCAAATGGTTATTTCCAAAATAAAAAAAAGTAAAGAAAGATATCACGAGCGAGTATAAATGGAGGTTTAAAAAAATTCCTGAAATAATTGCTTGTAAAAAGATATGTATCTGCTATTTTTAGTCACTGATATCTCCCACTCTCACCCATTCTCGGCAGATCCAATCAAGTTTTTAATGGTAATTAACTTTCGAGGGAGGGTGGCGCGCGCGCGCGCACACACACACACATAAAAGTTTGATTACATTTGCAGAAATTACCGATTTTTTTCATTATTATTTTTATTATGAGCGATAACATGAAGACAACTTCATTAAAATGAAGTTCCTGATTCGTTATTGTTCCGTGTTATCGTTTGCAATGAAACCTGGTAATTTTTTTTTTTTTTTTTGTTATTTCTAGCAAAAAATTCTGAATTAATGAGATAGAAAGTAAAAAAATTATAAAGGTATGTGAATAATATTAGTTTCATTAGATAATACATGTATATATGGCTTTGTCATTGATAGAGGGAGTTGTATTTAAATATCACCTACTCCAATAAACTCTGGTTTTAATTACTTGGATTTAATTAGGAGTCAGCGTTGATCGATCGCAACTCTCTGTAAAATTCATCAAGGAAAAACAATTGGCTGAATTCTAAAATGTCTAGGCTAGCGTTTTTCAACGTTTTAACCCTAGTGCGGGACCCTAGAAAAAATATCTGTGTTCTAGGACAGTGGTTTTCAACCTTTTTTTAGCCCATGGGCCCCCCTTTGGACCATATGTTTTTCTCGTGACTCCCCTCATTTTACCCAGGGCCCCCTATCCTCATGCAAGAGCGAGACCCTTTCTACTTATTGAATCAAATTTAGTTAAAAAATAAATTTATAATGAACAAAAAATTTATGAATAAGATCGATCTCTAGAACCTTGGGACAGTCAGAGAACTAGAAAGTAGACGATCATCCCTCCCGAGAGCCGAAACGCATGGAGAAAATAAGTCTGCGTAAAATACGGGACGATCTAGCGAACATACAAATCGCCCTTCCCGACTCATCACTATAGGTCTGCACATGCCCTGGGTAAGAGTCAGTGAGCTTTCTTCTTGGTAGAAGGTTGGTGTTCTATACATACCCGTCTCACTATTATGGGTCCCCTAGCAAAGTGATGTTCTGAGGCCCTATATTTAGCTGAAAGCAACCGTAAGAGCTTACACATTCAAAATCACAGACCAGATCTCCAGGGGTTCCCTATGGACATCAGCATACGCGTACGCAGAATTTTCTCGAGGGGGGGTTCAGATTTTTTTTTCCTTCTGAGGGGGGTTTACGTTTTTTCCTGCAAAATAACACTATAATCTTGGCTCAAGGAGGGGTTAGAACCCCAAACCCCCTCCCCCCCTTTGCGTACGCCAATGGACATGAGGACCCCAAGCCATAACCACAGACGAGGCATAGGTTAAGATGCCCTGGTTCCATGGACAGCTCTGCTGGATTCTGAAAATAGTAATTTGCCCCAACAATTTGACCTCAAAGCTTTATTTCTTCACATCTCTCTGTGGCCCTATTCACAATTTGTTATGGCTCCCCTTTCATCTGATTTCACCCGTGGCCCCCTTAGACTATCCTAGGACAGCAAGGGTGCCACTGTGCCCCCAAGTTGAGAACCACTGTTCCAGGAGACGCTACAGCAACACATTCTAGGTTCCTTGGAACTCCACTACAATCATGTGTTTGCCATCGCTATTCATTGATACAGGTTTTTTTTCCCCGCTGGACGATGCCTAATAGAAGAAAAAAGTTCCGTGGAACCCACGTCTGCTCTAAGCTAATCAAGATACATCTTTTTCCGTTTGTCACCCCCCTCCTTATTATTATAAGGATTAAACAATTTTCACGTTCATTTGTACCCTTTATTGTCTCAAAGTGTCGCAAGACTAAAGAATCCTCAAATGATATTGAAGATAATGATATAATTAAGAACGCAAGGCTTGTTATTACATTAACATAATTTTATCCCCAGAAATATCTCGTGATACCCCTAACCAATCTCAGGGAACCCTGTAGTATGCCGCAGGATACAATTTGCGAATTATTGAGTTTATCAGTGCTCTTCCATTAATAATTACGTGAAGACCCTTTGGTGAAATGTTTCACGGAAAATCCATTCACCGACAAGAAAGAAAGTTCATCGAAAGGAAAATTCACCGACAAATAATTTTCGCCTGGAATATTAACCGGTAACAATTCATCTCCACGTGTATTCTTGAATTAGTGAGTGAGTGATCAGAAGAGAGTTGTCCGAGCCTGATCTCCCTCATTCACTCGTTCACCTTCGAGATTATTCGCTCGGGGTCTATAAGTCATCTACTCTTTTAATTACTCACTCTCCTCCCTCACAGTCACTCACTCGCAAACTCACTCAATCATTCACTGAACAACACACGTTACGAATTGTTATCCTTTAGTTTCCTGTCGATGGAATTAATTGTTTGTCGGTGAATTGTGTGGCAGTCATTTTTCCGGACAAGTGATCTAAACAAGGTGGGAACGAATGGCCACGTGCTATAGTAATTTTGCTCACTGATTTTCATTCTGATTTCTAATTAGTTCTTGAACAAATCCCGCTGACTCTGTAGCTGACTTTTGGGAACTATGAGGATTCACCGACCACTTTCACTGAACTGGACAGACATTTTTGGTGATAACTTAAAGGAAAATAGAGTTGCATGTGAACAGAAAGCACATCACGCCATATTAATGTAACCAATAAATTTCGATCAACAACTGTTTCTTCACAAAATTCATTGTAAGAATACCAGAATCAAATATATCGTAGCTTTGTAGAATTTAGCTATTGTAAATACAGTGAAACTTGAGCTGGACACCTACGGTTCATTAAAATCTGTTAAAGTCAAGGAGGGGTCCAAGATATAGAGATAAAATAGACATTCTGTGTTATAGGATTATGGTTCCATTTAAAACGGCTTAATGGAGGCAGGTGTCCAACGTATAGAAAAGTCCAAGTTGGCGGGTTTTACTATACATAATTTAAATATATGTATATAATGTGCACGTTCAGTGGCAAAACTTTCACTCTCCCCCATCTTCCCGAAGACCCTCTCAACACGACGAAAAAAAAAAAAAATACACCAAAGTTTGTTCATTTGACAGTCATCAGTGACGGTAGAATATAAAAAGAGCCAAAAGTGAGCGTAAAAAAAAGGAGGAAGAAGCGTCAACGCGTGACAGCAACAATGTCTAAATATAGATGGCGTTTTCTCCCCCTCACAATAATAATAGCAATAATCGAGAAGGAGAAACAGGATGAATTTGAACAACTCAAAATAACAATGATTCGTGCTCATCAAGTCAAAGTTGAACAGTTGACCCTTTTCTTATTGTCAAGGTTGACGGCTTTTCCCCCCACCATCTTCGCGAGCAAATCTTCAATCTAAAAGCATATCATGTTCTGGCGACTAGTGACCAGGGCGTATCAACTCCTACGCGTTGCTTCAGCTGACAAACACGTCACTGACATCTCAAAAAAGGTTGTTTTTCTTTTTTTTTTCTTTTCCTTTTTTACATTAAAGAAAATCTTGTTTATATCAACACGTGATGCACGAGAACTGGAATATGGTTATTGGTCACCTCCACACGGAATAGATATCCATTAATGGGTGGTGGGCGTATTATTATAATGACTGCAAATATCATCTTTCGAACTGATGATGATGTTCGTTGCGCATTGAAGAGTCCAAAGTGTTGCATAATGGACGAAAATAATTACTATTACATAAAAAGGGTGAGCTCTTTGATTGACGAGCTTCCCACTTCTCTCTCTTTTTTTTAGGGCCTTGAAACAAGTGGCCGTCGGATGAAGCTGTTCCAAATGATAGAATAAAAAAGGAGATAGAGAGATAGTGTTTAGAACGGATGAGATGCATCGAGCTGTGTGTGTGTGAGATAAACAGGAAAGATCTGTCAAGAATCTGATGAGTGCGATTATGATTTGAGAGGATTATACAAAGATGATGTTAAGCAGCGAGGAAAACGTGACATAATCCCAAGGTCCCGACCTAATTCGAGCGAGGAAGCTCAACCCCTTTTAATCCATGTTTGTTGTTAACTTTTGCGTAGAAAGTAAATGAAGAAATTATTCATGGTATGACAACTATCATTCTCCTGGGAGAATTTTTTATACGGCGAGTAATATTCTGTATGTACAGGGTGTCCCAATGGGTACGCCGCGTCAGATTTCCGCTTATTCCGATAGAGATAATTGAGGCGAGCATTTCGATAAGTCTCATGGGAAGGGGGGGGCGAATCTCTGAGCAGACAGACCTTCAACATGATTCTTACACAACGTGAAAATTCAACCATATACCATCTTTATTTGAAAATATGGAACACCAATGGCAGCACCAGTAAGAACATGGAACAAGATCAACTCTGGCAAGCCAGGTATATGCATATACTCACACAACACTTTCCGTTATGTACCGATTCGTTATAGATTCCGCAGAGGAATGTGTAGACGCACGTACGGTTAAGTACTAGTAGTTTAGTTGGACCATGATAATCTATGGCAATGTTTCTCATAGTATGCGTCGCAGCTCGTAGGGGGCGTCACCAATCTTTGTCAGGGGCATCGCAGTCAGCTAAAGATATTGATTAGTGTGTCTATTTCTGCTTTGAAGTAGTTCTTTCATAAGTGTGAAAATGCATGTATCTGTGCCGTGCCATGCCTCCCCCCCCCCCCATCCTGAGACGGGGCCCCCAGGCTGGGATCTTTTGCGGGCCCCCAACGAGACTTCCATGGGTCCCCCTTCATGATGGATTTATAGCGTAAAAAAACAAAACATTGTGAAAATCGTCCCGATCTTTCCCCTGGAGATTTGTCAGCCTACCCCTTGTGGGGGCCATGATCTGTGTACTAAACTATCTTGGGGAGCCGCAGATAGGCCATGAATTGGGGAAGAGAGCCGCGGGTGACAAAAGTTTGAGAACCACTGATCTGTGGGCTTCGATTAGAGCCCCATTTCCCGGTTACCCATGAAAAAAATTCTCGTTTATTATTATGTCTATCGGAATTCGCAGAGACCTGATTCTGCGTGACTACAACTGCAAACTACACTAGAGGGACGGATATCCCGCTTATACGGAAACTACTTTTTCCCGCTTAATCAAATTAATTGCGCTTTATACACGTCAACTGTTAATACCCATCAGCAACTATACACATATGCTTTTATTAAATGAAACATTTAGAATATTAATGAAATAAATAAATATATAATATACCGTATATACTCTAAGTTAAGATAAATACGAGTAGTACTGGACTATTCAAGTTGTCTTCAATACGTACATTTAATTATTTTATTTTTGTTCTCTGTTGGGCCAATAGAAGGCGCTGTGCTAACTTTCCTAATGAAAAGTAAAAATCTATTTTTAATTAAATATAATTTTCATTTCATTTTTGATGTCTGATTTATTCGAGAAGTTTCATTAATATTGATCCTTCGTAAGTTTTCGATGCACAAAGTATACTAACGTTGTAAAATGGCAGTTGAAATGTTCCCCCGCATAATCGGATATTGATGAAGTGTGTGATGAAATCGTTGATATCCGATTAAGCGGGATCTACTGTACTAACAGTATTTGATTACTTAATATTTTCTTTTGCGCCCGGGGCCTCGACCGACTTCCATCCGCCACTGGTTGGGACAGCCGTTTGTTGCCCAGAAGACGCCATCCACAGGACGCTAATTACTTACGATAGTTTATTTCCCCTTAGCATCACGTACCATCTGCCTCGATGATAAGAACAGAATTCACATTCGAGCATCATCTCCAAAAAAAGATGGAAAAGAGATTGCAATGTTACCGAGAGAATGAGAGAGGCAACGGCTGTTTCTGCATTCGAGGTTATCTTTCTGCCTTTTGTTGCCCATCCCGTTATGGCATATATACACGCACATTCATATACAAGACACAAACACACGCCAGAAATATGGCGTCACAAAAAGAAAGTGTCTTTTCTTTTTTGTCTCGGTATTTTCCAACTGATCTCAACGTTCCTCCTCCTCCGCATCTTTTTGATATTAAAGGCCCTTATACTTCTTCCAACTGACACATCTGCTGTCGGCATGGGTTGAGCACTACTTCAAGAATGAAATATATATAGGCTGAGATGAGCTCACGTGGCGCCAGAGTGCCTTTCGCCTTGCTTGCTCGCTTGCTCTCCAGCCTCATGTGTATGTATACAGTAAGAAACAGCACCAGCAGACTAACTCTCGGTTCTAGACGAGAGTGAGAGAAAGAGCAAAGGAAAGAAATAACGTAAAAGGTTACTCCTCCCACTGCTGGGTCAAAAGACTATACAGAGAAAAATAATAATGAAAAAAAAAAACAACTTTGAGAGAAGGCAAAAATCAGGCCTCTCCTGGTCTTATTATAGCATTGGTGTGGCTGGTCGGGCTGTTTTTTTGTTTTTTTTGCTTTTACTTTACACAAACAAACAGATCATAATTACGATTACATCTACCCATCTTACCATCTCGTACCATACCTACATCTTGATTATCTAACCGGGCATTTGGTGCGTACATGAAGGTGTGTGTATGTTTATCAAAGTTTCTGTTTTAGAATATATAGTAAAATTTAGAAATATTTACATCGTTTGTTCATGCACGAGGAGCGGTATGAAACGATTTATAGTTCAAGTATGTAGTAAATAAGAATAACTGTGATGAATTCGATAGAACTCATGAATTACGAACTGCACCCAGTGTAGTGGTTTCCTGAATTGAGTCTTCACTGTAGGTATCAGGGTCGTAACTAGAGAGAAAGCAGGAGCTGTTGAAGGGTGAATACGGCGGCTCCTCTAGTCCAGCACCGGGGGCATCAGTCCCTTTTGTTCCCCCCTCCTAGTTTCGGTCCTGGGAGCTATGACTAGTTCAATGGTTTCCGACACCTGCAGCTCATTTGCACTGTGTTTATATGACTGTTGGGTCCTCATCAAAATAATAATTGCTTAAATTGGATAAACTCTGATTAATTCTACCCACAAAGCAGGCACGCATCTAGGATCGGTGAGATTCTATTGGAGCAGCGACGGCAACTGTGAGAACTATTGAACCAATCTATCGTAGATGGGGCGGACTTGTCAAGTACGTGTAGACCTATAGGGTGCTCAATCGAGCTTCGAGTGAAATATATTTTTATTTTTTAATAAATCTGCAGATGCTCAGCCGGGTGCTACAAAATACTTGAATCTAGCGCCATTGATACTGACAATTTAATTCTGAGCAATCCTTAAGAATTTGAAAAATGAATGAAATCACGAAGTCTTGAGATTTCTAAACAATCGTCAAACATTTGTCATAATCATTCACAACTTTAAAGGTATATTACACGCAATATTACCGCTCTTCCAGATGTGACAATGAAAATTGCTTTTCAATTTTTTTTTTTTTACATTAAACTTGAAGAAAGGGAAAATAGTTTATTAGGGAAATAAAAAATAATGCACAGGGATTCCCAAGCTTCTTACGTTTGCAGCATCCTTGGAAATTTCATACACCTCGCATTACACCCTGTCACTTGCCTGCTTAAGAATAATGGCTCTATTACCAATTTCAATACATAATTTTCTCCCTTAAATACCGTGCCCCGTATATCTCACGGCATCCTATGTTACCTCGCACACAGTTTGGGAATCACTGCCCTAGTACAGCATATTCATCATGAATACGTGAGTCTTGTGAAAGCCTGGTTTTTGGATTCATTCCAGCAGAAGATCACAAAAGACCCCCCTTTTTTAGGACACAAAGTAGCAGAAAAATATTATCTAATGCAGTAATTTAAAAATTGGATAATATCCAAATATAATTTTGTTTATTTGAACCTCAAAATGAAGCATTTGTGATTCATGCTTCAATTATTGGATCTTTTACAGACTTTTAGAGAAAAATAGAGAAGAAAAGTGACACACAAAAAGAAAGGGGGACTGTTATGTACGATTGCATCCATAAAGCTTTTTTTTGTGCATTCATTGCTGATGTTAATCCAAAGCAAAACAAATCGCTGTCACAGAAATTCCCCTTCCCACATAGTGGGGGGAAAAAACACCCCAAAAATTTCCGCGATTCCTCTCTCCCTATTCACATTAGAAATGGGAGGAAACTTCTTCAGTCACAGCAGTGTTATTGATTACTTCCAGGATCAGCAGCAGCAGCACACACAGTAGTGGAAACCGAACGGAGATTCTCCGCCGTCAAAACTGCACACACACACACACCATGATGGCTTCTGCATAGTGGGCCCCGATATCCATCCCCTCACCTCTAGTTCCGAATTAATAGCACCATAATCCTTTCCGAAAGACCGAAGGATTACTTGGAGCTCATCTCGGATGAGAAAATGGAATAGCAATAACAATAAAAAAGCAAAAATACCGGGCTATCACGTAACCTCCGAGACCCGAAAAGGAGTAGAAATCAATTGCTGCTGCAGGAATGGCAAAATGGTCTTGAAACGGTATGTTTTTTGTTGTTGTTGTTGTTGTGGCTACCCCTCCTCCCCCCCCCCCTTCTTTTGGTGCTCCTTCTCCTACATCTTCAGGTGAATGAAAAATTTTCTTGGAATCGGTCCAAGTTTTTTTCTGAAAGATAGATTTCCTCTTCTACGGAAATTTTTACGGCTTCGATTCGGAGTAGAGTTTGTAGCGTATGGAGTAAAGGTAGATTCCGATAAACGTAAATGCGTACTACGAGAATTTTCCGAGAGACTCTGTGATATCGCATTTCGATTTTAATCTTGGCGATCCTTTTTTTTCTCCTCCCACGGTTTTAGAATGGAAAAGAAAGGGGGGAAAAGGATGATATCCATGAATAACAAATAGGCGATCAAATAAAAGAATTGCGCAGATCTGAAGAGAAATTTTTTTTTTCTACACTATCTAAAATAAAGTAGAGCTGGGGATGTGGTATTCGAGAGTCCTTTACTCCACTGAAATGAAGGTCATTCCGAATCACATAAGTTTGATCGATCTTTCTCAACTCCAAACGTCAGAGCTATCCAAACCCAAAGAGATCTCCATTTGTCCTTTTATTGCTAGGATTGTTTCAAGAGCAATCCCCCAGTCTGCGGAATTTCAAAACTTGTTACAAAGTTCGTGAATGGGAAGCGGCTTCGTTGGCGTATCAACTCATCTAATGATTATATATGATGAAAAGGATCGATGAATATCTCTCATTATCTGCACTGAATGACCGACGCATCAGCACCCTCATAAAGCTGATGAAATGTTTGTTTTTTTCAACTAATCATTAGACTTATTTGTTCACTGTGGTGATTATACGTTATTGGCAGCACTTGTTTCCATCTAACACAGCGTTCAACTTTTTTGAACCCAAGGGCCCGCCGTATTTTACAGCACATTCCTGTACATTTGGTAGTTCGAATTTCTTATAAAATTGTCCAGTTTTTTTTTTCAGTGAAGATTGTTCCACTTTGTGGTAATTACTAATACCATGCATGAAGATAATTTGCATAACTTATGAAAAATAAAAATCGAATGGCACATTTACAGAAGAACACTTGTGTGGCCCGTGGCACGTTTTCAAACCAATTGGTGAAGGTTGAGCACCTTTGACTCAACTTAATGATATTCAGCAACCCCTATCTATTACTGAAGAAAAAAAAATCCCATAAAATATCGTTTCATTATTTTCAAATAAATGTTTACATCCTTCAAAAAAGAAGAACATAACAGCGTCCGTCATTTACGGAAGATTAATGACGGAACCAAAATATAATGCTGCATACTGAAAACACAATTTCCTATTTTTATCTACCTTCTATACGATATCAAAATTCAAAACTCGCTCCGAATTAATCCCCTTTTACGTATCCGGAATTCGTTTTTGTTTTTTTCCAGGACCCAGGTACACGTAGAGGCACTCCCCCGTTTTAGTAATTCATATCATACGCTCTCGAAATAATGAAAAATTGGGAGGGGGCCTTGGTTTTTTTTTTTTTTAGTACTCTATTCCCACCTGTGTATGATCCGATTCCATTATTATTATTATTATTATTTTACTCCTCGCGTGTATATCCTCGATGGCGTTTTTCCTCGTAATGAGATTGCTACTTTTTTTTTCCTCGGATGATGCGTCGGCAATTTATATCGGAAAATTCACGCTTTTCCTCATACCTTTCACATAAAATCTTATATGGAAATGTATGAATACCTACGAAAATTTTTAGATTAAGAAGAAGATTTTACAGGATGAATTTTACAAAGTTCTCTTGGAAAGGGGTAGGTATAAGTTCTCAATATATCTAACCCAATTTTTTTGTTTCTCTCTGTATTACGAAGGTGCAGGCTACTGTTTTGAAACGAATAAAGTATAAAGGCTTGCGAATCCCTATAATAATTCGGGTGATGCGTACAGCTATTTTCCCGAAAGAAAATAATGTATATTCATTGCAGGGAACGTGGCCTTCATATTTTAGCAAACACAATCGATGCCGTTATAATAGAATCATGGATAATGTTATCATATTGGAAATTGTTATCACTTTTGCGAATAACGGAATGAACAGATATCCCAGCACGCGGAAAAAATTCGTGGATTTCGGATAATGTGATCAATTTTTTCCCTGTCGGAAGGTTTTTTTTTCGCGCATTCTGAAGCTAAAAGATGCAACCAAACTTTTTCTTTTTTGCACCTGCAAATTTTTGTTATCAGACTGCAAGACTATGTATGAGGCTAAAAGGTGTTTTCTCCCTCCCGTGCCTTGTTGATCAACATTTCTGTCGCTAGTATTCGCGGTGATCCATGCACACGTAGTGCTGCTTTTGCAATGGGCCTTCCCATAGACTAGTCAAGGCAAATTTATGGAGAAAAGAAAGCCCTTTCCTTCAGTTCTTGATCAATGTCTTTCAATTTACCAAATTTAAATTTTCTAGAGATTTTCTCAAGGGATCAATAAAACGTATTGTACATTCAAAAGATATCGTAATTTGTGATATACTCGAACAATTCCATCCTAACACCTCACAATGACCGAATAACAAAAATGCATGATTTTAGCTGGAAGGGAAACAAAAGAAGTCCTGTTTTGGGGTGGGGGTGGGAGTGGTCATAGCGACGGACTCGAATCGCGAGGACCCAAAATCGACCATGACCCCCACTCTGCCCACATAGGAGGATATAAGCTAGTTACCCAGAGGGTTTGGGCCATGGTGGAAAAGTGATGCGACTCACGAAGCATTAAGTGCCAAAACAAAGATATTCTTGAGAGGAAAAAGAAAACACAACGCTGTATCTGGGCCCGTCATTGCCTAAATAAGAGGGTTTAAGGCCACGAGGTATCTCGTAATTGCCGAAGTACGAAGCAATAAGTTAGACGAGATATCTCGTCAATGCCGCTGAGAGGATTGATTCATCTATCCATGTTTGCGAAGTCCCCTCCCCCTTGCCGTACTTTACCGCAAATTATTTAATCACACCTCCATCAATGGCTAGACCAGAATAAAGTTTGAGCCGAAGCCCGGTCTGTTGGTTAGCTTAACAACTGGCTCAAAAGAGTCTGTGAAGAATTAACGTTAAGACTGTATTACCGCGTGATCACGTGGGGTTGTGTCAGTATTTGTAGGAGTGACGCAGTAGTGATGATCATTTACCTTCTTCGGGTTCGATCCTGGGTAAAGGATATAGATAACACGTTACCGAACCTTTCCTTACCCAACCTGAGGGGAACACCAATAGATGGCGCCTTCATTTCCGATCCAACTCTATCGGTAGTAAATTTCTGTATGGCGATATGCCCTCCTCCTAACCAGATCATGGCCCGCTGTCTCAATGAAGCGATTTTAGCAGGTGGTCGAAGAAGACCTCGGTCACGCTGGAAACTGTGTTTGAATGTGTTGTGAACCTAACGTGCAGTTTTGTCTGTGCAATACTTGTTATCTATTGATTTATTTCAAATTTTTACCATTCATATTTGATTGTGTATGTTATCCTATATGACAGTACAAAATTTTACGTATCTCCGAAACATATTTTTTTTTTACATATTTTCAAAAAGTGCATTAAAAACAGCTTACGTTGCATGAAATCAATGTAATTGAATTTAAAAAAAATTCAAAATTCAGTTTTCTTAAAGAAAACTGTTCAGTGTTCACAAAATGATGAAAAAATCTGAGATTTTATCGACTCTATTTTATTAAAAATTAAATTTAAAAAAAATTTACAACCCAAGTATTTATGAATGGATCTCAAAATCTCTTTCATCATTTTATGAACACTGAACAATTTTCTTTATTTTGAATCAATTTTTATTCACAATTTTATTGATGCCATATCATTTATCATACGAGAAAGCTGTTTTTTTAATGCATTTTTTTTTGAAAATTTATAAACAATTAAGTATCAGAGGCATGTAAAAGTTTGTACTGGCATAGGATAGTATACGAAATTACATATATCCGGTAAAAATTTGAAACAAATCAATGGGGATAAATAATACTTCTACATAAGAAAAGTTTTTTTTACCACTTTGAAAGGTGTTAAAGTGGTTAAAGCTAAGCCTGTTAAAAGCACCAGATGCGATCACAATATACTACAGTATATGGAGAAGTTTAAATTTTGTGTTTTCTTGCTATTAGCCTTTATCTTTGGTTTTCTTTATTGTTTTTTACTACAGTGAATACCCCCAAACTAAGAGAAAGTACCTCCTGGCCATATCAGAGCTCTTTAAGGAAAAGGAAAGCAACATGTAGTACTTGCACATCTAAAATTGCCGAAGAATTTATGAGCGTTGCTTAAAAGAGTGAAATTGTGAAGAAAGCTTTTCTGAGTGGTTTCAAATACTTAAAACAGTTTCAAAACACACTGCTAAGTTCGCGGATTCCCACTTTTGCCCCCAATTCTAAGGATTATGAAAGGTTTTGTGACGGTTTCTAAAAAAAAGGAAATGGACCTCATGATCAGGCTTTCCATATTGTTTTTATTTATTTTTTTTTCCCCTTCAACCGAGTAAGTTCCAGAGTGATAATTTTCGCCTTGATGATGAAGGATACA